>NW_026461099.1:0-8376 GCF_021730395.1 Mercenaria mercenaria | reverse complement strand
CAGTTCCGCAGTTTGCACCTTAAATTATACTTAATAACACATCTTTTTAAAAATATGTCCTAACATTTTTTGCGAGAGAATAAAATTACGGCTTTCTATTTACCGCGGAATAGCCTACAATCTTCTAAGTAAGTAACTTGAAAATATCCAATATTTCACGTGAAAAAGAAACTATGAAATGTAATGATTTGTAAATACAAGAATAAAAGTATATTTCAGAAAGTATTAGATTTTTTAAAGCGGTATGGCTAAATTCTATTTGCAACAGCATTGTTTCGCCGTTTAGTAAAAAAGACGTTTGCGTAAACGTCAGAAAAAAGCGGGAAAATGCGCAACGCCAAACGCCGTCCATATCGCCATTTGAGACTTTTCTTTTTTTTTTTTTTTGAGATTCGTACTCGCAAATAAAGTCGGTAGTAAAGGACTTTATTCGTTTTTTTTGCTGAAAAATGCCTTTTAAAGACACTGATTCTGGTATGCCTGGTATGTGGCCTATGGAGATGATAAGGTCTGCGTATTGGCGATAAGGGCCAATACACAAGTCGGGACCATTGGTAGACTTGCTTCTGTTTATCAAAATAAGCTACTGTAAGCTACTGTGCAGTAAATAAATTGTAGGTGATATTTCTCACCTTTATAGCAAATCAGTTCTCACCTTTATAATGAGTTTGAAAGCTTGATTGAATTAGGGCTAAATAAAAAAAAAGTGATAAGATACAACAGTGTTTTTATCATATTTAATAAAGAAAGTTTTTTAACAATTACATCTCATTATTGCTGTTTTCTTTATTATCAAAAAATAAAAAAAATGCATTCAGGCACATAGCTTTCAGAAGAAATAAATTATTGTGTATTTTGAACAATGATAAAAATCTTTATTGCTGGATTTATTATACATAAAAGGAAAGTTAACATTTTTAGAACAACACAAGAGGAATTAAGTTTTTTAAATATAACAACCTTCGTCTATAACCTTCTTTATCTATTAAAAATGCAACTGAACGCTTCTTAATTTCTAATAAAATCCAGCAATTATCTTTTTTTTCGTTTTTAATTTTTACTTTTGCTAAAAATATTATAATCATTGAATAAACAAACTTGTAATTTCTCTTATTAAGTTTTGAATAATTTACTTTATAGTGAGAACTGCTTTGCTATAAGAGTTAAAATTTTAAATTTGGGCCCAGGACATTACTCAACAGCTGAGAAAATCAAAATTAGTACTTATCAATTAAAATTATTTTTTGTACTTCTGAAAAAAGACTTAGAAAAAAACAGCTTTTTAAATTTAAATAAAATGCAAAACACAGGAAAAACCAATTTACCTGTAGGCAATAAAATTTATGATTCTCTGACAATGATTAGGCTACATGTCAAGTCTACAGGGGTTTTATGGACACTTATCAGACTTGACCAGACAGGATCTTGTATATTGGGGTTTAAAAAGTCTGGTATTTTGGGGGGGGGGGTGGGGGGGGGGGGGGGGGGGGTCACTTATATAGGAAAATTTTCTTTGCCTTTAAGTAATTGTGTATTTTTTTTTAACTCTATGGACCAATCAATGCATGCTCCCAATTTATACAAAGAACGTCACTTCCGTAGAGTTCAGATTTGGAACAACACTTTGCTAAGATTTATGGTTTCAACTTTATTAATCAAAAAGGGTCAGACTCAAACTTATCAGTTAACAAACTCGTGTGCAATCAATGCCGCATGGGCAAAAAATTTCTGGTAAAAGTGAAATTTCATTGATTTGTCAGATGATTTTCTATGTTTTTTTTATGTCAGAAAAAAGCAAGAAAAAAAGGGATAGGGGAAAATTTAGGGACAATACTGCAAAAACGAATTCGGTGACCCCCTATTTTTGTTTGTCATTTTACAGTAAAAATAAATTTGTAAGATATTATTAGTTTCGACGTCATTTGCGTAAAAAGGGGTGCATTTGACCTTTTCAATAATATTTGTACATCGGGTGAGATATAAACTTTTGCTGTTTTTTACGTATGTTATCAACGATGCAACTTGTTTTTGAAAATCCCCTCATTACACCTTCTTCATCTTAATTGAGTCTTTTTGGCAGTATCCAGAATTGATTTTCAAAACTTGTACATGCTTTCAAGTATCCAAATCTTATTTCTTTTATAGGGTCGAGCAAAACAATATTATCCCCCGCTTTTAAAGGGCACGGTATTGTTTCTGCCTGCTCCAGTTTTGTGCGTGTACACAGGGATATTCTTAAAGAGGCATTTTTACGCGTTCATGTGTTTGCTGCGACGTTTTTTTACGACATTTCCGTTTTTTGTGTTTTGACGTTTACATCTTGTATTATTTAAGAAATGAAATGATTTTTGTCGGTGTTCATGCGCAATGAACGACAGAATAGGATCGGCAAATCCATGTTTAATTTCCCGATTCTTATTCTGTCGTTTATTTCGTATGAACACCGAAAAAAAATAGTTTCATTTATATTTACATTATATTTCATTTCCATTGGTAAACAAGATATATTATAATGCACTTATTTTGTGGCATTTAACATTAAAATAGCTTCCCGGCCATTCTGTTCACCAGAGGGAAAACAACCGCGACGTATTAAGGAACGTTCTCCCTGACTATACGCGGACTACGATAACGAAAACGCGACAGCACGATGATGATAACGCGATACTACGATAACGGAAATGGTAAAAAATGCGATATCACCATCGTATATCGTATTATCGCGTTATCATCATCGTGTTGTCGCGTTTTCGTTTATCGTAGTTTTGGGTGATTTCGCGTTTTAAACATCGTTTTAAACCAAGTATCGCATTTTCAGATCAACACATTCAAAGGCGATGGCCCTAAGGGAAATTTCCCATATTTTATTAAAGTAAGCGATTCGCGTGGCTTATTGTATGATTTTACTAAGGTTCAGAATTCAAATTGTTTGAGCGCTAGGCTTTAAAAGTTTTTTTCATTTATACCGGTTTGAACTTAATACTGCATTAAACATCGGATATGGCGATTCATTCGATGAAGGGTTGAGCCAACGCTGTGCGATAAACAGCCGTGCAGTCTGATTAAGTCTATGTTTGCTTATATTCTCTGACGTGCCAATGACTTCAATTAAGTGTACAAAATAATGTATAGGCTGCTAGGCCGCCAACTTCACGTGCTATCGCCGGGCGCAAAACTGCTAACTTATTTCCTGTGACCTCATTTGTGTTTGTTTTTTTGTAGCTACGACATTTATCTAATTATATTGTAATTATAATGATATTCTGCAGCACTGGACTTAAAAAATATAAAACCCGACCAGAATTTTATTTTTCCATTGATTTTGTTTTATAATCATCAGTCCCAAAGGGCACTTCGTTGAGGGTCCAATTTTTTTTTCACCCCATTTTGTTTTAAAGTTTGTGCCTAGCAATACTAATAAAATTTTTTATTACACCAAACTTTATTTTTCGCATTTTTTTTCAAAGGTTTTTAAATAACCCCCCAAAAAAACATTACCAAACCCCCCACCTACCCAGAATATTAGGTTTTGGGTAAGATATTTTATTTTTAAAGGCAGTTCCGTCGATGAAATAGATTAAACTCGTTTTCTTGCAAGAAAAAAAAGAACAACAACAAAAATCGGAGACAAAATATTTTTTTCGACAATATTCAACAAGGTACACTTAATATAAAAAAATTTTCTCCTATTTTTTCCAGGGGAAATCAAGTTTAATCCATTGATTGAGACCATGTTTAAAGTACTTGGGTGAGCCATATGTGTCAGGGGAGGTGTACATGGAGGTACGGTATTGTTATATTGACACTAGGTTAGATTTTTACCGCTGTTTGAGACTCTTAATCCCCGGGGAATCTACCATATACCTTATATGAATATAAATTTGGTAGGATCTAAGCTTTACATTTTTAAACTACTGACAAGTCCCTTTAATGCCATCAGAGCTCAGGACAGGTATCAGTAAATGACCAAACTTGTTATATGCGGTAGGGTGCTGGCAAAGACTAAGTTTGGTCCAACCGGGGAGCCGTGAGAATTGCTCCAATGGTGTCGTTGGACTCAGTGAAGATAATGCCTGCCTTGCTGCTCTAAAAAGTTCATATTTGAGAATATTACCGAACTTTAAACCCATGACTTGACACCTAGCCGACCGGGTTTGAACCAAACTTGGCCTGTTTTCTCTAGGTACTGGCTTGCCTTTGCAATAAGGTATCATTTATTTATTAAAATAGGACATCAGGTTATGAAGATATGACTCCTCTGACAAAGGCCAATCCCTATATTTAATATATGAAGAAGTATGCATATTTTCACGAAAAATGGTAAAATGTTTAGGGCTGCCCCACGACCGAAACCCTAGTTTGTCAAAATATACAAATTACATGTCTGTTTAGACAATATTTACATTTAATTTATAGAAGTTATTCTAAAAATATCTCGTGTTTTGGACATTTTAGAATTATTTGAAGTTAACACTTACCTGCTAAATTTCTATAAGGAACTTGTCCATCCCTTTCCATTTGGAAAAGTACCATTAACTGTTACAAGGGTGCTATCCAAAAAGATACTTTCTGGAATTGGCAACAGTGCAGATCATGATCCCAAACTGCACGATATCAGGCTTTATCATGATCTACTTTGATCTAAAGGCAGAATCAATCTTGTCCAGCAGTAAAGGTTATTGAAAAACACGGACTTTTCGCACGGAAAAGTACGGAAATACAGCTGATATCCTAAATTAGTACAGACGAAGAACAGATAAATTGTCTTTTTGATACAGACTTCAAAGTGTCAGAAATCATAAAAAAAGTTTATTTGCAGTTATTTACCCAAATAAAAAAATTTCATAAGCAACTTTTTTCCTTATTGAACGCAATATTTTAAGCAAAAATTGAAAAATTCAGCAAATTTTTCGATGGCTGTCTAAATATTGTTTTTCATATGTTTTTAGATCAATTTTTGTCCCCGGAATTCAAGGGAACAACCGATCCGTAGTTTCCCTTTGATAAGGTGTAGAGAAAATTTACCAACGGTGCTGTAAAGAAATAATCCTATCACCGGGCGACAAGCGACCCCAATGGACAATGCGAGATTTTACTAATTCTCGCAACTTATGTATATTGGATTTATTTCACGAGGCGAGGTTTAAAAAAGACAAAGGGCATTAAGAGATAAATTGTCGCCCTCTTAACCTCGGAGGATGTTAATCTCGATTTTAGTATGTTTTCGGAAAAAGGCGACAACGCGTAATTTTGCGTTGTGGTGTTGGCGAGGGGACAATTTTAGTGACGAACAGGATTTCCGTATTCATCTCATATAAATTTTTTTATGTGGTGTTAAAAAAACAGAGGAGTCTTTCAATAAACAGATTAACGCTGATTTTTATGACATGCGAGTATTTCGTAATATGGCCAACTGTCTTGATCACTAAAGTTGCGACGGATGTATTTTTTGTGAATATAAAGATGGTATTTTTGATTAGCCAATAAATAGACGTTTCACAACGTTTAAACAAAATTTGCATACGACCTCACCACGCCTAAAATAGTCCCCTAAATTTGGGTCATTTTTCATATTTGTTCCTCAAATTTTTAATCATTGCTAGTAACCCCTATAAAAGTGCAAAGTCTAAACTTTAAATTTGATACCAATTTATTACGGAATCATTATTTAAAAGGGTCGCATTTGTATTTAAATCCTGCCCAGTTAGTTCAGTTGACAGAGTTTTGAACACCAAGCAAAGATTCAGAGTTCATTCCTTGGTGGAACACAACATTACCATTGTGACTGGTCAATAAAGTCTTACTTCAACTATTCACTCAAGCACTGTACCAAGAATATGGTAGATCAATTGTTAAGATTACTTGCCGAAGAGTACACACCTTGTCAAAACTGGTAAACTGCACGAGTTGACTGTGCCTGCCCGGGAATGGTGTAAGCTGACTACCATATATCTGCGATACTGCTGAGAATGGTGTTATGCACAATAACAACAATATTTAGATTGCTCATCTTCAGTCATTTCTTTCTGTTTTCATAGGTTTTTTTGTCATAATTAATTCGTGTGATGAATATTTCAGACGCTGGAAGGATTTTTTTGGGAACAGTAATTGTGCCTAGGCAAATAATAATGATGGGTAATCGGTCCTTGTGACCAGTATCATTTCAGCATCTTTCAAAAGAAATGATGTTACTAACTGATTAACCCAAATAAGCAAAGAAAATACCATGACTTTGGTAAACGAACAATTTCCTTCCAACTATTTAAGCTTTGCATCCTTTCTTCTTGGATGGTTGTAGCAAAGTCCTTTTTTTCTGGGGTCTTGGGTGGTCACCCTGAATTTCAATGTATTTCATTTTTAATTTGTAACATTGTTAACAACATTTATTTAAATACAGGTTAGGTAAAAATAGAATACAGAAATTGGTGATTTTTTTTAAGATCATATGCATTAAAGACCTGATTTCACTGGATATATTACAAAATATTTGCCACATCATTTATAGAAATATATGTGTATGAACAAAACAAACATTCCTTCAACAGAGCAAAGGGATACATTTTTATGAAGATTATTTAAGATTGATTCAATAATGAAGCCTGTAGTGTGTTTACGAGGTATATGTTAACAGACAGACGGGCGCCGGACAATGACCGATCACAATAGCAGACCCTTGAGAACTTTGTGCTCAGGTGAGCTAATAAAAACAAAATAGCCAGAAATGTGAACAGAAAAAAGAAAAAAATCCTATACAAGTATTAACAAGAGCGCCGCCAAGCGGGGCAATATACGCCCGAAGGCTTACATCATAGGATGGGAGCAAAATTTTAAGCACTTGACTGTTGTAGCCCCAATGGACTGGAACAACAAAAGGAAAACTTCAAAAAACAAATCTAAGTCCACAAAAAAAATATTCAAAGTCTACAAAAAAATCCTTATCAGGTACAGGTATGTAAAAATAAAATATAACTTAAAATTGGAGGTACCATCCATGTTGTACCACAGAAAAGTGGTCTCGGTTTTTCCATACGGCCAATAATAAAAAAGTTTCAAAATAAGCTATTTATAGTAACATAAAAGGGAAGTAATTAAAAAAAATATTGTAAGTACAAAAAAGAGATCTGCCAAATAAAAACAAGAGCACTGCAATGCAGAGCAATATACACAAAGCAAAGTCATATATGACCTTTGACCCTTTAGTGTGACCTTGACATTGATGCGAGTCATCCGGAACATGCGCTCTGCACATCGTTACAATGTGGTGAACATTTCTGCCAAGTTTCTTTGAAATCCTTCCAGCAGTTCAAGAGTTACAGAGCGGGACACGAAACAAACTGATATGACTTTTGACCCCTAGTGTGACCTTGACCTTGAAGCAAGTCATCCGGAAAAATGCGCTTTTGCACGTCGTCCCTTTGGGGTGGGGAACATTTGTGTCAATTTCTTTGAAATCCTTCAAGGGGTTCAAGGTTACAGAGTGGACACGAAACAAACGATATGATTTTGACCCCTAAGGTGACCTTGACCCTTTAAGCAAGTCATCCGGAACATGCGCTCTGCACGTCGTCTTGGTGTGGTGAGCATTTGTGTAAAGTTTCATTGAAATCCTTCAAGGGGTTCAAGAGTTACAGAGCGGACACGAAATTGCTAACGGACAGACGGACAGACAGACAGACGGACACCAGCGTCATAACATAATACGTCCCTTCGGGCGTATAAAAATGACATGACCTGAAATGACAAAAATATATACCACTACATTTGCAGATTATAGCCCATGCAGATACTCCTCCATATCTTGGTATCAGGTATCAATTGAAAAGGTCATTCTCGCCTTTTAGACACATTTTTAAAGCAAAATACTTTGCAATGCTGTAGACTATCTATACAGTGAGGCTATTGTACAATGGTATTAATATATAAAGTATAATGAATGGATATTAAACTAAATACTACCGCCAGCTCTTCTTCCCGTCTGGCCTTCTGTCTGGTAATGAATGCTTGGTGCTTCTGACGACCAAACAAACATTTTTTTGTGAAAAGACCGACAAAAACAAAAGGAACTTAGTAGAGCAGCAAACTCCCAGTTTTAGCATTCAACCTGGCCACCAAAAGTTACAAAATATATCATATACCAAAATGTTTGGGAGGGTCTGAAGTTTATTGGACTGCCGGCATAAATTGCAAATTTTTGGTGCGGACCGAGAAATCCAAGATGGTCCAAGATGGTGCCTTTTGTCTTTTAGTAAAATTTGAAAATAAGGCTGTTAAAATATTTTTTAAAAAAAACAAGTGACTAAACCCATACAAGATCTAAAAAGAAAGTGTAAAATAATTGTTATATTTTCGGGTAAAACTCAAGGTCAATTTTAAAGG
>NW_026461098.1:0-2657 GCF_021730395.1 Mercenaria mercenaria | reverse complement strand
CACTTCCCTAAATTGGGAAGCAATATGAAAAAACCGCAATTAAGAAATTTGAAAAGCAAACGGGATATAGTGTCAACAACTGCGGTTTATTCATATGTAGAGAAAGTCCATAGCTGGCTGCAACACCCGACAGAGTCATCAATGAACAAACAATAGTTGAGGCGAAATGTCCATATGCTGGGAAAGAGGAAATGATTCAACCTGGGAAACTGTTTCCATACTTGGAGTATACGGATGGAGAAATGGAGCTAAAGAAAACTTCAAACTACTATTATCAGATACAGGGACAGATGTATATAAGTGAAAGACAATATTGCTTTTTCATTGTGTATATATTCAAGGATATGTTTGTACAAAAAGTTGAACAAGATCATGAGTACTGTAAACACAGCCTTTTACCAAAGCTAGAACTGTTCTACAAAAGGTATCTGCGGAAATAAATAGCTGAACATCTGTGAAATAACATTGATGATGATTTATGTAGACATTTGCAGTACAATATGATGTTAAGTCTATGAAATGCTATGATGCATTTGATAAATAATTGTATGTAGTTGAAATAAATATATAAAAGCCCAGCATCAATAGTTCATATTTCTTGGTATTTCTGCGCAGAACAATAATAGTTATGCAAGTTTACCAACAATACTTCTGCGGAAATTAGCTATGTTGAAGCACACAAATGTAATCCTTAACCCAAGATTAAGTTTTGTTTCTGGCAAGTCAGATCTTAATATTTTGAAACAATATCATGTTTACTAGGATGCCACAGTTTTGTCTTATTTCCAGGATCTGCTATTTTTCCTGCTACTCTCCATAAATCCTTTAAATGTTTTTTTTTTTTTTTTTGAAAATGAATTCCTTCATAACCCTTACATAGTGGTACACAACAATACTGAACCATAATCAAATTCTTATTATTTTCATCAATGAACTACTCAAAAATCCTTTAAATAAATGTATTTAAGTATTAATTTGACCATTTTCTAAGATTTTATTTTGTTCTGGGTCTAATACCTAGGAAATTGCAAATTAATTAGTGTTTAGGGTCAAATACCTAGGAAATTACAAATTAATTAGTGTTTATTATGCAGAATCTCTACTGCTTTCTATAGTAAATCTAAGGTCAGGCGACATAATGTTTACCCTTTATTTCACCAGCGCCCTCTGTGGAGATAACCAGAGGTAACTCTGTTCTTATTATCCCCATTTAGTTGGCCGATTAGGCCAACTAGTTCAAGCGAATTTCAGAAATCGGGCACCTCTTATCTATATAAACTACTTTCTCTGGGAGGCGTAGCAAGTATTTCGAGTATGGAACACAACCCATACTTTCATAATTATTGAGGTCACTATAAATTGATTTTTGTAGAACTTTTGACAATCGGAACTGTGATAACTTTTCGGTTAAAAGTAGGTAAAATTGCCAATTGGCAAGTAGTTCGGTCAAATCTCCGTAAATTAAATAAAAAAAAAGGAGAACATTGTCAACCTTTGCCATATGGCTCCTTAATCCTATCCGCCCCTGTATGCACATAAAAAGCCTTCCAATTAGAAGAAGTAAAGTAATTCGTCAAAATATAGTCCCAAAATGTACCTGTCAACTCCTTCTCAGCTGTCAAACATTTGTTGTTTGTTATTTAAAATATGTCCATATTTGACATATCTTGAAATATACACGATATTAATTTACAAAAAAAAAAGAGATAAAATATGGAGAATCGATGAACTATATTCATACGCGTAGCGTGGGTAGATCACGTGACACACAAAAAAACCCACACAAGAAGTGAAGTAATTCGGTCTAAAAATAGTCCCAAATGTACCTGTCAATTCTTCCTCAGCTGTGCAACATTTGTTGTTCGTTATTTAAAATATGTCCATATTTGACATACGGTAATAATTAACAAGAAAGTAAAATACTGCTGCCGATGGGAGACTTGAATTTTGATTATAGGGTCAATGCTTCACTTTCCAAGGTTTTTGAGCAAACATTTAAGCTGAAGCGAATACAGACAGGTGCTGCTACTGATTATGGCTCTTGTATTAATCACATATACTCCAATATGTGTTGTGAAAATGTTATCAAGTCTGGGACACTTGAATCTTATTATTCAGACCACAAGCCATAGTTTCTAGCATTTTCATTCTAGATAGCTGTTTTGAAACTGAGATACGTTTAGTAAAACAAGGTATTATTCTAACTGATGTTAAAGCAGAGACAAAAATTAGATGATTTTTCCTGTATGTAGATATCCTAAAAAGTACACATTGTTCTGCTGTCTTTGGGTTAGGTAGGACTTACCTAATAATTTCAGCAAACATGCCTTTACTAATAAACCGATATATAATATTATTATACCTCACTTTTGTCTACAATGGTAAAATCCCATTACCCGAAAGAGATATTTTGTCTATCAGAAACACTTTCAACCTTTTTGACACGTGACCTAGCGAAAGTGACTGTCAGGTCATGTGACCGCGCTGATATTTTGAATGTTATAGAAGGGCAAATAACTACTTCAATTTTTTGGCCAAATGACTGCCTCGCTTGTACACAATGTCATATTGTAATGACGTAACTATTCAATGTGTACACAGGTGATTACCGCGCAAAAGATGAAACTGTTGTATCAAATGAATTAAAAACTTGTTTA
>NW_026461097.1:0-1614 GCF_021730395.1 Mercenaria mercenaria | reverse complement strand
CCCGAACGACCGAACTCGCGCGACGTTCCCGCGCCCGGCGACGCCGACGCGCGACGAGCGGCGCGAACCGACGCGAACGAGCGCCGACACGACGCCGCGGATTCCGCGGCGGGACGACCGAATCGACGACGGTCGAACCGACGCCGAACGGACGACGCCCGGCGAATCGACGAACTGAAGCGCGACGCGACGAAAATCGGACGACGACGAAAGACCGCCGCGCGCGCGCGAATCCGCCGCGAACCGTATTACACGCGCGTACGCGCCGAACCGAATCCCGTACGCGAATCCGCCGATACCGATCCCCGACCGGCGACCGACGCGACGAACGTACGACGCGCCGCGAACGACGAATCGAGAATTCGCGTACCGACGCGGCGACCGCCGTCGACTTCGCCGCCGCGCGCGCCCGCGCCGCCCTTGACGACGACCGCGCTGCCGCAGGCGCGGCGCGGAATCCTGGGAAACCCGCGACCGCCAGCGACGATTCGCGACGAGCGAACGCAGTACGCGCGACGGCGCGTAGACGACCGCGACGCGCCGACCCGACGCGACCCGACAGAATCGAAACGACGACGCGACCGCGACGACGCCGGCCGCGAATCTGGACCCGGACGCGACGACGAGCGCCGACGCGACGAACGCCCGTACGAGACGAACGACGACCGCCGCGAGTCGACGCCGACGGCGCGCGACGACGACCGCCGACGCGACGCGATCGACCCGTGGGCGCGACGGCGGCCGGTGCGGCGACGCCGCGACCGCGGACCGGCGCCGAGGGCGGCCGCGGCGACGCGGGGCGCGACGCGCCGCCGGACGACGGCGCCCCGGCGCGGGCGCGAGGCGGCGACGCACGCGGCGGGCCGCGGCGCTGGAGCGGGACCGACGGCGCGCCGCGCGACGGGCCGGCGCGGCCAGGCGGACGCGCGCGACGCGCCGGGGACGGGCGCGCGGACGCCGCGGCGGGGCGCGGGCCGGGCGACGACTCGCCGCGCCGCGCGGCGACGCGGGGCGGGACGCGCGATGAGCGGCGACGACCCGGGCCCGCGCGGGCGAGACGCGCGCGGGACGCGGACGCGGACGGGACGCCGCGACGCGCGCCGACGCGGGGCGGGGACGCGCACCCGGAGCGGACCCCCGGGACGCCGCCCGGGGACCGGACCGACCGGAGACGCGCGGAGCGCCGCGCGCGGCGACGCGGCGGCTGGAGGCGCCGCGACGACGCCCGGGGCGCACGCGCGAGGGCGACCGCGCGGACCGCGCGCCCGCGACGGACGCGGGCGGACCGCGCGACGCGCGGCGCGCGAGCGGCGAGCGCGCGGGACCCGACGACGCGGCCGGCGACGCCCGACGGCGCGCCGGACTCGCCCGGCCGCCGGGACGCGCGGCCGGCGGCGCGCGCGACGGCGCGCGGCGCGGCGGGGCGCGCCGCGGCCGGACGGGCGAGCGGCCGCAGCGCGACGCGGGCGACGGGCGCGCGACGCGCCGCCGGGAGACGGCGCCGCGGCGCGCGACGCGGGCCGCGCCGCGCGGAGCCGCGGGGCCGGCGAGACCGGCGGGCGCCGGACGCGACCGCGGACGCGCCGGGGGCCGCGCCGCGCCCGGTCGGGCCGG
>NW_026461096.1:0-63309 GCF_021730395.1 Mercenaria mercenaria | reverse complement strand
CTATTTAATGTCTTATTATCACTGAAAATTTTAGGGTCTCTCTTTACAATACCTCATGTTTATTAACATTCTGACCAAGTATAAAAGATACACCCCTCGAGTCCATCGTGCAGCCGTTCGTCCGTCCGTCGTCAACAATAATGTTTAAAAGACATCTCCTGCAAAACAACTGAATAGATTTTGATGAGACTTGGCATGAATGTTCCTTGGATGGTCCTTTAACAAAGTTGTTCAAATGGTTCCGCTTGGTTGCACACAGGGGCAGCCAGAGCTAATAATAGAAAAATCTTCAAACGACATCTCCTCCCTAACCAATGGCCCAATTTTGAAATAATTTCACACAAATGGTCCTTATGTCACTCTCTACCAAGATTGTTCAAATTATACCAATTCGTCAAAAAACATGGCCACTAGGGGACATGGTCACTTTTCCCTATATGTATTTAGTGGAAATTTAAAAATCTTATGTGAAACTGCAGGGCAGATTCACAAATGGTCCTTGTGTGACCCTCTACCAAGATTGTTCAAATTATTTTGATTCGTCAAAAACATGGCCGCCAGAGGACATGGTCACTTTTCCCTACATGTATATAGTGGAAACTGTTAGAAACTGCTGGCCCGATTTTAGAATAATTTTACTCAAATGGTCCTTGTGTAACTCTCTACCAAGCCTGTTCAAATTATACCGATTTGTCAAAAAACATGGCCGCCAGGGGTGGGGGTCACTTTTCCCTATAATATATATAGCGGAAATTAAAAAATCTTGTCTGAAACTGCTTGCTGGATTTTAAAATAATTTTACACAAATAGTCTTTGTGTGACCCTCTACCAAGATTGTTCAAATTATTTTGATTCATCAAAAAACATGGCTGCTAGAGGGCGTGGTCACTTCTCCCTATATGTACATTGTATATAGTGGAAATTTTAAAAAATCTTCTTGTGTGAAAGTGCTAGCCCGATTTTAGAATAATTTTACTCAAATGGTCCTTGTGTTGCCCTCTACCAAGCTTGTTCAAATTATACCGATTCATCAAAAAACATGGCTGCCAGGGGGCATGGTCACTTGTCTCTATAAGTATATTGTGGAAATTAAAAAATCTTCTTGTGTGAAACTGCTAGCCTGATTTTAAAATAATTTTACACAAATAGTCCTTGTGTGACCCTCTACGAATATTTTTCAAATTATTTTGATTCCTCAAAAAACATGGCTGCTAGAAGGCATGGTCACTTCTCCCTATATGTACATTGTATATTGTGGAAATTTTAAAAAATCTTCTTGTGTGAAAGTGCTAGCCCGATTTTGAAATAATTTTACACAGATAGTCCTTGTGTGACCCTCTACCAAGATTGTTCAAATTATTTTGATTCGTGAAAAAAACATGGCCGCTGGAGGGCGAGGCCACTTTTTCCTATATGTATATAGTGGAAACTTAAAATCTTCTTGTGTGAAACTGCTAGCCAGGAAGATTTTAGAATGATTTTACACAAATGGTTCTTGTGTGACCTTCTACAAATATTGTTCAATTTTTCTGATTCGTCAAATAACACGGCAGCCAGAGAGCGTGGTCATTTTTCATCAACAATTTCTTTAAACAATATCTCCTCCAAAACCACGGAATGGATTTTGATGAAACTTTACACAAATTATCTCTTGATAGCCCTCTTCAAAGTTGTTCAAATGGTTCTGGTTCATTGAACATATGGGTCTTTTTGGTTAATAATAGGTTTTAGCTATCAGCTAAAATCCTTTTCTGTAGAGCTTTGATATTTGACATTTGATATAAGTGTTTGACTCTCTACCATACTTGTCTAAATTATTACCCTGTATATCGCTCACTTGAGTAGAGTTGTTTGCTTGAACAAATTTCTTAGCTAAAGCTTTAAAAACAAGAAAATTAGGAGAGTGGGTCAAGGTAAAGATTATGCAAGATTTCTTTTGAAATCTGTAAAAAACATATTCCAGGTGGTTCAAATCCTCTTGCTGTAGCTTAGAAAACAAGAAAGTAGATCAGTAGGTCACATTGATTGTCACTGAAAATCAGTTTTAAGATCGGTGGGCAAAACTGTACATGTCATCCAAATTTCAAGGCTGTATCTTAAAAAACAAGAAAGTAGGTCAAGGTTATAGTCAAGTGACCCCTAATTACTTAGGGTCATAAGGTACTTATAATTAAACAGTCTAGGAAATATGATCAGATAATTTTTGAAGTATTTTTTCTTTTATAACTCGTATACAGTGTAAAAACTATGTGACACTCGGGGCGGGGCCTCTTTTCACCCAAGGGGCATAATTTGAACAATCTTGTTAGAGAGCCACTAGGCAATGCTACATACTGAATATCAAGAGCCTATAGGCCTTGAAGTTTCAGTCAAGAAGATTTTTAAAAGTTTTTTACTATGTAAGTCTGTGTAAAACTTGGGACCCCCTGGGCAGGGCCTCTTTTTACCCCAGAGGCATAATTTGAACAATCTTGGTAAAGGACCACTAGGCAATGCAACATACCAAAAAGCAAAAGCATAGGCCTTGCAGTTTCAGACAAGAAGATTTTTTTTAAAATCCTACATAAGTCAGGGATATGCCTAATTATAATTAATTACAAATTTTAATCTAACTAAAAATAATGAATAATTAAGCACAAACTAAATTAAAGTAATGGAAATTAATTAATTATTGACTTAGATCTGGGTTGTAATTGTCAATTAAATCTAATTACTTTCAATTACTTTGGCTTTTTTACTGATCAATGGGCGTGTGATATTTTCACAGTGACAGTAAATAGCTGACAGGTATTATTAGAGGTGTTAATCCTTATTCAGTTCTGTTAAGTGTTATCACTGAGTGAACATTAACATGCATGTATTAAGTAAATGATTTGATTTGCTGCTTTTATGCACATTTTGTCAAAAAAGCTTTGATTTGTAAATAATTATGTTGAATAATAAAAATTGTTTTGCAAATGATTGAATTGTTAGAAATACAATAATTAATTATAATTAATTACTTTTGGCAAAATAATTGTAATTAACTAATTACTTTTTGAAAATGGCCTTTAATTTAATTTAATCATCAATTTTCTCAATGTAATTGGAATTAATCAATTATTTTTGAAAATAATTAGGCACATCCCTGATGTAAGTCTATGTAAACCTGGGACCCCTGGAGCAGGGCCTCTTTTCATCCCAGAGGCATAATTTGAAAACTCTTTATAGAGGACCATTAGATGATGTCACATGCCAAATATTGAGGCTCTATGCCTTGTGTTTTTTTGTGACAAGAAGATTTTCAAAGTTTTCCCTTTATAAGTCTATGTAAACCATGTGACCCCCAGGGCGGGGCCATATTTGACCCTAGGGAAATAATTTGAATGATCTTGGTAGAGGATCACTAGGTGATGCTACATACCAAATATAAAAGCCCTATGACCTGTGGTTTTGGACAAGAAGATTTTTAAAGTTTTTCCTTTCGATTGCTATGGCAACCAGAGTTCTATATGGAATTCAATTCTTTAAACAGTTTTTAAAGAAGACCATCCAAGGATCATTCCTGTGAAGTTTCATCAAAATTGGCCAGATGGTTTAGGAGGAGATGTTGTTTAAAGGGAAGTGTGGACGGATGGACGGTCCACTACTTTAGGTTTGTGGGCCAATAGCCAAAGAGCCATTTTCAAGTTTTTCCTTTCGATTGCCATGGCAACCAGAGTTCTATATGGAATTCAATTCTTTAAACAGTTTTTAAAGAAGACCATCCAATGATCATTCCTGTGAAGTTTCATCAAAATTGGCCAGATGGTTTAGGAGGAGATGTTGTTTAAAGGGAAGTGTGGACGGACGGACCGACGCTGGACGGTGAGCAGTCACAATAGCTCACCCTGAGCCACTGTGTCTGACATGTACTTACTATAGGCTTTAATATAAGAAACTTTGAAAATCTTCTCTGAATCAATAAAGGCTAGGGCCTTGATATTTAGCATGTGATATCAGATTTGTAATTTCTACCGTAATTATTCAAATTATTGCCCTACTAGGTTGAAAAATGTGTGTGAAATGTATATGATATGAGATAACATAGAAAAAAACCTCTGTACTAATACAAGCCTTGTACACAGTTGAGCGCTTTAGGGTCAATGACTCTCTTCTTCTTTGATTTGACCAGGTGACCTAGTTTTTTTTACCTCAAATGACGCATATTCAAACTTGACCTAGATTTCATCAAGAAGATTATTCTGATCAAATTTCACGAATATCCAGTCAAAAATGCAGCCCCTATTATACAGTTTTACTTTGTTGACCTATAAACTTGACCTAGGCTTCATTTAGACAAACATTCTGACCAATTCTCATGAGTTTCAAACTTAAATATGGTTTCTAGAGTGTTAACAAGATATTCCTTTGATCTGGCCTAGTGACCTAGTTTTTGACCCCATATGACATGTTTTTGGTTGGAGTGTGATTGGGTCGAGAGGAACCCGACCTAGTTATAATTTTAATTTAATTAATTATATTTATTTACAAATTGTGATCTAATTGAAAATACAATGTAATGAATAATTAAGCACAAACTAAATTAAAGTAATTGAAATTAATTAATTACTGACTTAGATTTGGGTTGTAATTGTCAATTAAAGCAACCATCTGGTGGGTGGGGATCTAAATATGTCAAAAATGGATTGGTCAAACATTGTCCCAACCTCAGACTGTAGATATCAGCCCTTCTACAGGGAATTCATTAATATCTTATTTGATAGTAATCTGACCCAAGTAGTCCAGGAGCCTACTCGTGAAAGTCATATCCTAGATCTATTCATGACGAGTAACCCGTCAATTGTCAAACGAATCAGTGTAATTCCAGGTATTAGTGATCATGATGCTGTCCTGGTACAGTCAAATGCATCTGCCCAAAGAAAGTCCCAAAAACCTAGACAAATCCACCTCTATAAAAAGGCTGACTGGGAAAGTCTTAGGTCACATGTATCAGAACCCCACAACTCCCTTACAATGTCAAACTCCTTGAAAGACCATCGCCAGCTCTATTGAAGAAGGAATTAAGAAATTTATCCCGTCTAAAATATCATCAACCAAAGATAAATTCCCTTTGATCAAGGTTAACCTAAAACGAGTCTACAGAAGACGGGATAAAGCCTTTAGGAAATATAAGACAAACAAAATTCCCAAAGAAACTTACCTTAGCCTCAAACATCAATGTAGGAAAGAAACCAAATAGCATATGAAGAGTACCTTGAAGACATCCTTAATGTGAATGTAGAAACTGATCAAATGAAAGCACAACATAACAGACCAAATACTAAGAAATTATACAGCCTTCTCAAGCACTCAAAACAAGATTCCACTGGCATTGACACACACTTAAACATGACAACAAACTTCACACACAGGACCCTGACAAAGCCACAGTACTCAATAAGCAATTTCAGTCAGTTTTTACTCCAAAAACTCCTCTCTCTGTGAAATCTTTGGCTGATATGAAGGTCCAGGATATTGCAGATACAGGTAAAGAGATCCCAGGAAAAGAAACGTACAGCCCACACAAACCTATGCCAGATATTGAAATTTCAACACAAGGTATCGAAAAACTTCTTAGCAACCTTAATTCCCATAAAGCTGCAGGGCCCGACCAAATAGGACCGGTCGTACTTAAGAATATTAGCCAAGTGATCTCCCCTATCCTTACGAAACTCTTCCAAAATTCCTGCAGTTCAGTTCTCTGCCAGATATATGGAAAATGGCGAATGTCGCTCCCATCTTTAAGAAAGGCTCTAGGTCAGACCCAACCAACTATCGCCCAATATCTCTTACCTGTATCTTGTGCAAAACCCTGGAACACATTTTATCCTCTAGCATAACAAAACACTTCACAAAGAACAATATGTTCTATGAATTGCAGCATGGTTTCCGAGAAAAGAGGTCTTGTCAAACTCATTTACTAATGTTAGTAGAAGATATCCTTCAATTCTTGAACCTAAAAAGTCAAGTTGACCTCATACTCCTTGACTTTTCAAAGGCGTTCGATATGGTCAACCATGAAAAACTACTCTACAAGCTGCATTTCTATGGTGTAAGGGGTCAAACTCTTAAATGGATTAAAGCTTTCCTTGATAACAGGTCACAGTCAGTGGTAGTTAACGTGTCCACAACAGGCACCATACCAGTCTCCTCAGGTGTTCCCCAGGGTTCGGTCCTCGGGCCTCTCTTATTTCTTATCTATATCAACGATCTACCTGACTTTGTTAAACACTCTAAAGTTCGACTCTTTGCCAATGACACGGCTATCTACCTTTCTCTGACTGTCTCTTCCCATTCAAGCCTACTACAACAAGACTTACAGCAACTGGAACTCTGAGCAGTATAAGAAATGGGGGTTCTGGCACACTTTTTTCAATTTTAGTTAGCCACCCTCTTCTAAAAAATCCAAAGTCGACCAATTAAAAAAAACAAAAGATTTTAATAAATTATTTATTAAAATCTTTTGTTTAACCAAATGAAGAAAACATATATTTAAAAATAAAATCCAGAAGGAAAATTTAAGAGATTCTATATTTAAACTCCACACTTAAAATAGTTTAAAATAATTTATAATTGTTTGTTCATTTACTCTTTGATTGTTAACTTTTAGTATTCTATACAATAAATCATACAACGGTACTTTGTTTTGTAACATTTTTATGAAAAATAAACAATAGTAACCACAGAGTGTACTTGTTTTGTTTTGATATTGAACATTGTTGTACTTTACATTTGGTATATATTCAATTACCTCCTTCGGCGGAGGAAGTCCAAATGGATCGAAATACAAAGCATTTCTCAGAAAACCTCTGGTTTTATCAAAGTACAAAGTATTTAAATAACAAACCCAATGTGTTCCAGGCCCAACAGAGTCGTCCAAATTTATAATTCCACATTCATTATTCAACTTTGATTTTGGTAAACCTGCGGTCTCCGGGAGTTTCACTCTTGGTAAATTATTTCTACTAAATACACCCCTAAAGTTCATTATACCGAGTTGTTTTACCCATTGTTCAATTTCAAAGTTAGAAATAGGTTTGTTTATAAATTTTATTTTTTTTTTACTATAGGAATTCGTCTGTACGGTCTTCTCTGAGAATCTGTATACCCTGACCATGTCCTTTTCCACTTAACAAAGACGTAATCAAAGGTATCCCTAGACTAGCAGCCAACATACCTAAAAACCCACCATTTTGTTTCTGTTTTTGTGTTAATTTAATCACTCCAGACCCTACTAGCTGCTTTCTTTGATTAGGTGTAAGATATGGTGATATCATATTTCTCTTATCATTAGCTACCGAAATCATACCATTTCCAAGTATTTTACTAACACCAGTACTGGCCAGCCCAGAAAGGGCTCCAATGCCTAGAGGGGCTAATATTTTTGGAACTATTTTTGCTGCCATTGGAAGAATTGTTTTTCCTAACAAACCAGCCAAAGCTCCTAAAAGTCCACCATTTTGACCTTGACTGGACATTTGTTTTTTTGAAATTGTAATTTCTAATCCCTTCTTATTTCAATAGACTTTTCAATTTGGTTAATTTGTGTTTTGTTAAAAGTAAAGGGAAGTTTCCACGTAATTGTTCAGGGTTTTAATCTAAAAGTGTGTGGAATTTTATTATTATAAGCTTGTGCTAAATTTTCTTTTGTCCACTGAAAAATAACTTTATATTCAATATAATTTGATGACATTAAATATTTAAATTTTTTTTAAATTTATTTTATTTTAATTTTATTTTATTTAAACAATAACAATTCATTTCCAATAGTATTTATTTCAACTGTTCTTCATACAATACAATTGCATAAACACAAAATTTTGCTGCTGGTGGAATATTGAACTTAACTGTTAATGAAATATGCTTGGATCTTCTGTTATTACTTCCTTTTTATATTCTAAGTTAAAATGAACAAATCCAAACAAACTTTGGAAATTAAATCTATTTAAGAACTTCCAGTAGTCTTATTATTTTTTTTTATAATAATAATTAATTACATCATCATATATTTCTTGATATACTTGTGTATTCGGTTTCTGGATAAAAACACCATTACCAACTTCAAGACGACAGGACTCAAAGTGAAATTTATTATTTGCTGCATTAACTTTAAATGTATCTAATAAATGTGGATTAGTTCTTGTGAATTACTTTTGTCAGTCGTTGTAAATAAACCAATACATGTTGTGGTTTGTTATACCAGCTGTTATTCTAAAGGTTATATTATTTTGTTGTGTATCAGTTGATTGTGTTATCATTTCCCGAAGGTATGACCATTTTGTTTTTTGTAAATCTTTCATAATAAGTTTAAACCCAAATTCATTAAAAATTAAACGTGGAACCCTTTAGAATTAATTTGTTACAATTACTCTACCAGAATTAGAAAGCATTAGCTCTAAAAATTGATTCATCATCATCGTCAACTGCAGTGTTATTTGAATTTGACTTGGAGGTAAAATATTAGTTTCTAAACCCTGAAAAAATGAAAAATTTAAATTTAGTGGAATTTTAGCATTTACCTCATTACTCCCTGGTTTAAAATCCTTTTCTAAAAGCAAAACCTTTATTATATCCAGCTTGATCATCCCTACTCTCAGCAACACAAAGTATCTAAAGAGATAAATTCATTTGGTTCCAGTTGAGTCTGCATAACTTTAGACAATTCAACCAAACTCTTTACATTTACTACCTTATATAAATTGTTACAATCATAAAAAATTTTTTTTTCCATTTTGTTTAACCACAAACTGATCAATTAAATGAAGCTGCATTATTAATTAAAGCAATTTGATTATCATCTCCACCAGCACCATAATTATTACCATCAGCAAGCTTATTAACTTTAAAACTTACTTCAAAATAACCATTAAACCAATCAAAAATATAGCTTCTATCATTAATTGTAAAGTGATATCCGTCTTTTTGTTGCTTAACATTATTTCCCAAGACAATATTAAAGCTGTATCTAATTGAATAGGAGTTAGTTCGTATCTTTCCAACAATATTGTTTTGTTCTAAACATGTATATTTTATATATTATTTTATTTTTTAATAAATTAATCTGTTAAAAAGTTTTTGTCGAGCTAAAGTCCCAGATCCTGACAATAATCTATTAATCTTATATTAATATCCTCCTCATTATCATTATTATTTTTACTGTTATTCTTTCTTGTAATTCCTTAGCAATTAAATTACCAACTGTGGAGAAGGTTTCTTTTAAATTTTTAAACAATTTTTTTTAGCAGCCAAATTTCCAACTCCGTTCCAACCTTTTTGTTCCACTTTCAAGTGCTGCTTTTCCTGCTGTTTTCCAGAGCTTTTTTTCCAGCTGTGCTAATTGAAGATGCAACTCCACTTGAAAACAATTTCTTTAAAAGTGTCAAAGATACCCAGCCATGTATATTTTCTTCTCCCGTGTGACATCAACATAAATAAATATTCCTTATTTTTATCATAAACTTTCTGTACATTATATAAAACTAAATTTTAATTAATTTCTTTTAATATTAATGTAAAACTGTTTCAACCTCATTAAAATAAAAATTTCCCTACCAAATATATCTGTTATATATATTCTTATTGAATTTATAATATTTTTATTAATTTCAGAATACCAACTCTTTGTGGTTCTTTTGTAAACGGATAAGCTCTTGTTAAATCTGCAGTACTAAAGCATAGATAAACACTGAAATTACCATCAACAAGTGAATTATCAATAAGATCACAATGAATATAAATTGTATCCACAAGTTAGTTATATTTGGTGTTGTAGTTCCCCATTCAGTATTTCCTCAATGCTTTTTCTCAAATCCAAGCAATGTATGAAAATTTGACATTCTTAAATCCAACATAAAATTATCTTAATTGAAATCAAAATCTTAAAACTACTTAAATAAAATTTCCAAACTTATTGGAGCAATGTCTGATTTATCAAATTCATAATCATCATTACTTATTAATGTTTCCCTTATGAAATTTAAATTAAATCAGTGTAACTGTAAGAACCATTTGTAAATATAATATCTTTCCAATCCTTACCATTATTATAACGAATTTTTTTTATTACATATTAAATCACTAATATTATGCCAAGAATAAGTCATAGTGTTAATACTATCCAAACCGAAAACCATAATTTTTATTTTTATCTAAAATTAAAGAACGCCCAAAATCTGATTGTAAAATCACTCGGAGTATTTTTATTATCATCTTTAACTGTTTCAGAACTTAATAAATTTTTTTTGTTCCATTTATATATTCAAGAAAATATTTTTTATATAACATTTCATGTTGTTTTGGTAACAATTTATCTATTTTTAATAATTCATCAATTATACAAATTACCTCATTTTTAGTTCTTCATTATTATTTCCAGCGTCAATTGAACCACAGATTAACTCCAAGTCATTAACTAATTCTTCTGGATTACATGGACAAACATCATAACCCTGTCCCCTAATTACTTTTTCAAATTTCATAGATCTTTTATTGATAGGTAATCCTGATTTTTCTGTTAATTCTTTAAATATTTTTCTAGAATGAATTGAATGTTTTTTTATTATTTTTATATCTTTTATTAATCAAATCAATCAAATCATTATCTACTTTAGTTTTTAATTACTTCTTTCCAGTTATTTCTACCCTTTAAACAATTAATTTGTTTTGACCATAAAGTTATTTAAGTTAATAATAAATTACCATATTGTCAATTTGATGAAACTTTATATGGATTATGATATCTTATTCCTTGTCCATAGTAGAAGACATCCCAAGAATATTTTAACCGGGATTTATATTTTAAATGAGTTCATTTCGTTCATGTTTTAATTCTTTGCTTCTTCTTGCTTTTTGGATCTTTTAAATTTTAATTGCCAGTTATTGAACCATTTAATTTTTTGATATCCTCATAAACGTAAACTATTGTACCTTTAAGTATGTCTTTATTTATTTTATCAGGATTAGATTCATCTGCAGTAAAAAAGTTAAACATTACAGACGGTTTGTAATATTTATATTCTTCTAAAACATCATTATCCAGAGAAGCATCTAAATTTACTGTAGATTTTTTTTTTCTTTTGGTCTTGCTCCCAATTCTTTTGGTCTTATTCCTAATAATTCTTTAGACATGAGTCTAACAGATCCATCTGCCTCATATATTGGTGACATATAGTTTTTTTCTAATTTTTTAATTTCTTCTTTTGATAAGTTATTACACTCTTCTTCTCCCATTATAATATCTGCTGGTGGCGGCCATGCAATCATTCCTGCAGGCAATCCCATCTTTTCTCTTCCATAATCTTCTAATCTCTCAAATTCATCTTGAGAAACCTGTTCAGCAGGTTCATCTCCCCAATCTATCGGTGTAAAAGGGGATCGATTTAAAGTTTGTTGTTTTTTTAGTTTCTTCTTGCATTCCTTTAGTTAATTCAGTAATACCTTTGTGTCAGATCTTCTGATATACTTTTTGGAAGTAACGCTAACTGTTCCTTAATTCCAGGTAATGCTTTTAACTGACTTGATAATTTTTCTTTTTGGCTTTCTATTCCTTCAGTAATTGGCTTATAAATTTCAGTGTACATATCCGATTTGTAGCTTTTCTAATTTTTTCTTTCTTATTTTTTCTCTAAGAGCCCTCATCTTTCCCCCAACTAAGTTTTTTCTTATTCTCATTTCATTAATTTTGATTGCATTTATATAAAAAATGTAAGATAATTTTAAAATAATGTAAGATAATGTAAGATAATGTAAATAATGTATTTATATATATAAATGGAAATTCCAAATTATGATACAAAAAGTAATAAATCCAATAATTTTAAACAACTTTATCCTTTTATGCTGGATTCATGTTTAGAATGTTAATATGTGATCTTCTGGATCTGGAAAAACAAATACACTAATGCATATACTTCGAAAACTTCTTATATATATTATGATAAATTATACTTGTATGCAAAAAACCCTAGAACAATCAAAATATCAGGATTTAATTAAACTTTTAAATGGAATTGCAAAAAAAAATAAATAAATCCAAATGAATACTTGAATATTCAGCTGATTCCAACCAAATTGAACCCTGTGAGAATCTTGAATCAGAAAAACAAAAGTAGTAGTATTTGATGATTTTGTATGTGAAGATAAAAAGGTTCAGAATGAAATAACAAAATACTTCATTCAAGGACGCCACAAAAAACTGTTGTGTTATTTATTTAAGTCAGTCTACTAAAAACACCAAAAGATATTCGGATTAACTGTTCACATTATTTTTTATTTGAAAGTCCAAAGTAAACGAGAAAATGATATGATTGGTAATGAACAAAATATTAACCCTAACTCTTTTCTAATGAAACAAATCAAAAATATGATTTCTTATATATTGACAAACCAAGGAAGTTTTAAGAAAAACTTTACTGGAAATATATAGATGGGATTTTTTAATGATGTAAAAACAAATTAATCAACCCACATAAAAGTAAAGTTAAATTTGATATTGATTTAAGCGATTTTTGCTACAAAAAACAATTCAAAAAACTTAAAAAAGAATCGAATCATATCTTCACAGAAATAGGAACTTGATAACACAATGAATAGAGCATTAGATATGGGGGTAATAACCTTATAAACCAGAAATCCAGTTTAAACCAACGATGCAGTTTCGAGACGATTTAGTTTAAAAAGTTCAAGGTGTAATAGATGGCTATAACCTTGAAGATATCAAAAGTATAAAAAACATTAGAAACAGAAGTAAAGAATATTGAAGAATTAACAAAAGATTTTAAAAATAATCATTATTAGTAGTTCAATTACAAGATAAAATTGAAAAAGAAATAAAAGGGCTATGGTTGATTCTATTAAAGAACTTGAAGGGGAAAATCTGATTTGACAGACGAAAACATAAAAGAATATTTCGAGTAAATTTTTAAACATTTTATACACTCAAATTCAAGAATTAAAAGATAGTATGATTAAACATGAAGAACTAAAAGACAAATTATTGAAGCCGAGAAAAGTACAAAATATGTATCATTTTGAAATCAGAACAGAAAAAATAAACTAAATACTTGGCTTTACAAAAAAAAACACCCAAGTTTACTCGATACATTTTCAAAAAATTTGCAGAATATAAATCTGATTGAAAAGGCAGCTTCACAAAGAGTGATGAACAAGACACTACTTTTAAATTCCCTTTAAAAAAAAGAGTTTAATTCTAAAATAGATGACTTTAAAAAACAAATTCGAATTTGGACTATCTGTTGACACACGTCATAATTTAAAGTATGCAGACTTAATAATATAAAAAAAAATTTACAAGAAGATATTAATGAATTAATGCTAAAGTTGAAAACATAAAATGAACTGGACCTTGTAGTTGAAAAATCAGTTAAACAAGGAGAAGCAATTAACACAATTAAATGATCAACAAAAAAATTTTAAAGAAACAACTCCGATCTTGATTAGTACTGTTGACACACGTCATAATTTAAAGTATGCAGAATTAAGTACACTTACGGGTTTATTACAAGAAGAATCAACGAATTTAATGAAAAAAATTAAAAAAATAATAATGATCTGGGCTCTGTATTGAAATATCAGCTAAACAAGGAGAATCAATTACTGCTAATACCCAAGTAATTTCTACTAATGCCGAAGAAATTACAAAAGTAAAAAATGTTTTCTTAAAACAAGAAACACAGTTAGCTAAACAAAGAAAAACTCTTGACAATTGTCTGCTTCTGAAGTTGCTAACAACAAAACGAGTTGATATTTAGCTAAGTAATTCTGAACATGAAAATGAATAAAAGCAATAAAAAAAGAACTAAAATTTGTAAAAAATGAAGTGTTTTCTTTTGGGAATATTATAATAGCAGGCCAACTACATGTAACGGTTCTTACTCCCAGGAGTATATAAAATTGAAGATAAAAAATTTACAACAAAAGGGAAATTTCATACCCCAAACTTTTTGCTATGTTTGGTTTAAGAATTAATAAATTAAGATTATAAAAGTTTTATTAAAATAGATGGATATGAATAGAAATACAACAAAGGGGGAATATATAATTGAAATAAATATTATCGTTGAATACTCTGGAGAACCAGTTGATTTTCTTCTTGATTCGCGGAAAGCTCACATAAGCGGAAGCCAGTTTATATCACCTGAGGTTAAAAATACAAAAATGGTTTTTAAGGAAAGAGTTACGAGTTCTTTTCCAAAAGGGACAGCATTAAAAATTTTTTCCAAAATTTCACAAGGTGCTAGGTTTAAATATAGAACCAGGAAGTTTTGTTATATTCAATTTATTACATTGATTAATTTCCATTATTTCATGTTTTTTATATAATGGGAATATTCAATAATATAAACGAAAAAGTAAAAAATAGAAGACAAATAATAAGAAAACCTCCATTGTTCTTTAAAATGTTATACCGAAGATACTGATAGTGGATTATTTCAATGGAAAACTTAAATGCAGTCCTGGTTTTGTTCAAAATGGTAATAATGTAACAATTAATTTTAATTGTATTTTAATTATTTTTGTTGATGCAATTAAATTAATAAAGGAGAAGCTAAATTACAACTAAAAAACAAAGAAAATATAATTCTTCAAAATTACGAAAGTAAAAAATAACAGAAAAAATGAATCTGTTTCTATTATTATGCTAATAAATTTAAAACGAATGATGTTATTTCTATTACTGGTTTAAATGTTAAAAATATTCAATTAAACAATTTTTGGTTCTATTATTTAAGTAGAAACTTTGTTTCTCCTAAAACAGTCATAAAAACAGAAACTTATGTTTCTCTAAACCGGAGCTAAAAATTGGGAAGTGGGGTCCCAAAGAAAAATTACATCGTAAAAGATGTCCCTAAAAATAAAAACTATGTTCTTTCTAAAGTTGAAGAATTACATCGTAAAAGAGTCCTAAAAAAAAAAAACTACGTTCTTTCTAAAGTGTGAAGAATTCATCGTAAAAGATGTCCTAAAATAAGAAACTAGTTCTTTCTAAAGGTGAAAAATTACATCGTAAAAGATGTCCTAAAAAAAAGAAACTATGTTCTTTCTAAAGTGTGAAAGATGTATAAATCTTTAATTTTTTATGTATAAGCCAGGGTAGTAACCCCGTCCTCAAGGGTATATCTTTATCATCATAACATGATAATGATGTTTTATTTATAACATAACTAGAAACATTATGTTTTTTCGATCTTATAACTTTTAAAAATTATGCATACTTTGTGTTGAGTTAAACAAAGTGTCTTGTAAACTTTATGAACTATTGTCTTCTTAACAACACTCTTTTTAATTCCTTCACATTTTTTAATATTAATCTGAGCTTTATGCTCACATGAATTCTCTAATAAATATTTAATACATTTTACTCCGTAATCCAACAAACTCAACTATTGGAATCCGGGAGCTTCATCTTTAAATTTTCCTATTACTTTTTTATTATTACCGAAGTAAAATTTGAAATTTCTTTCGTAATCACTATTATCAAATAATTCTTTATCTTTAATAAAATCTTTATACGCATCTTTAGTTTTAATTTCATAACACAATGAGTCTGTGTCAGTAAAAAATAACTTTGCTGAGTTTTTATACTTTTCTTAATGTAATTATAATGAAAATCATACATTAAATATTTGATAATTTTAGAATGCACATTCCGACGTAAAAAGGTCTACTTAATAATAAACTTTCTTTTATTCTATGAATCCAAATAAATTCTTGTTAAACATCGTTGAACTAACAAATGAAGTTTTTTCATAATACTTCAAAAAAAATATTTTCATCATGGGTCAGCTTAATATTAACCCTCTTGCATAAATTCTCCATCGTCTTACCGAATACAAAGTTGTTCACCAACTTAAAAAAAATCCTTTTCAAATGAATTTTTTGCTTCAGATCTTTTTTGTGTATTAAAGTCAAAATATTTTTTAACCAGGGACCCTTTTATCAAAAGTTAATACTCTATGATTTTGTTACTTTTAAACCGAGTTGTGTAACATTTCAAGATTTCTATAATGAACTACATAATTCTTCTTTTTCATTAAAATTGGAACTAGTTTTTTAACATTGCTTTTTCCTATTCCAAATTTTTCTTTAATATTTTTACTGTAATTAGATAACCATTCATCTGGTATTTTAATTTTTTCTGGAGCTAAAGGATAATCGCTGTGAACAGAATGTAATTCTTCTGGATAGTCCCAAAATCACACTCAACTATAAAGTTAGTTTTACCTTTGCAATTAATTTCTTATATTTTTTTTTCGGTGACCCATTTAAAGTTCCCAGAGGGCAAAGGTCGCGACATGGCCCAACCCTAAAGGTTATTGGCGTCAAGGTACATAATGTATTTACTTTTTTCTTTGGTTGTAATCTTTTATATATTTATTATTTGCTTTGCTATACTGTTCGAAATATAGCTAATTCCGCCTCTAAGACCTTTTCAATAAATAATATATATCGATATCAGTTATTAAATCTAACTGAATTCCGGTCATTTTAACTTTGCATCCCAGGCTAACCCAGGACTACTAAATAATGGCACGGATCTAATTTATAATATGATAAACACAACCTTCTAAAATTTTTAAATACGTCTGCTAGAAGTAGTACTCAGTTTTTAGGTATAGATCATGGTAATCTCCCATTGTTTTTATTTATTTTTTTTCCAGATATTTTAGCATGTTCGTAATTTATTATCAAAAATATTAGTTTTATTTAACACTGAATAAAAATTCTTCTTTGATGGTAATTTAGTTTCTTGAATTTTTTGAATGAATCCATGTAATCATATGGATAAACCCCCTTTTTTTTTTAATAAATTAGTTTATTTTAGGAAATTCTTGGGATAAATATTTAAAATCTGGGATGTTTTTACTAAGTTATCCAATGACTGCGACATAAATTGGAAACTGTCAATAAAAATTAAATCAGAAATCATAAAAGCCATGTTATTTTTCCATATTTTTGGAAAGACGTTAATTTCTTTTTTGAAATTTTCCTATTTGCTGCATAATAAAATGGCTGCCATAACCTCTTAAATTATGAAAAAAAACAGGAATTTTATGTTTTTAGTCTAAATTAATATTACCTCTGAGTGAGCGCTTCCCCTAAAATTTTTCCCGTTATATGACAATGGTCTCTTACTGGTGTTTCATTTTTCTTATATTCTTTCCAAGATATGACAAGATGTTTGCTTTTTTAAAAAAAGCTTCATCTTTTTTAAACATTTCAAATCTTTCTTAAAGTTTTCATTAAAAATTTCCTTACAAAGCTCTTCTTCCTCGAGCATTTTTTATAAACTTAAAAAACTGCGTTGGGTCCTCTGTAAAACCGTTTTTGGGTTTTGTATATTTGTCGTCATAACAACAAACAACTTTGTAACCATAACCACAATCTATATGTTTTTGATATTCTTCGGTAAATGAAGATCGGGTTTGGCTGGGCACTTGAAACTTTCTTTGTTACTGATTCAAAATCAGCATAGATAACAAAGGGTACTTCAATTTTGTGGTAGTTTTAAATTCTACTTTAAATACCTTCTGGTGGCATTTTACACCTGAACACCATTATAGCTAAACAATTTTCAACATGTTCTTTTAATCTTTTTCTTGTGAAAAATTTTTTTAAGCTGATTTACAAAAATTTTTTTTTCTTTAGTTTTGTTTTGTTAAACATTAATCTATTAAAGTCTTTTATCCAAACATAATGAGGACCGGGTCCCTGGTGACTTACAGTCGCCATTTATCTTTACTTTACTGAAATTTAAAAACATATCACAGTGTTCTTCGTATGATATTTTGATATGTACAATGGATAAATTCCTATAGGTTCTTCATAACCAAATATATTAATGATATTTCATTTAAAACTTCTATTTTAGGTATTTGATTTAATGTAACAGGAAATTTTTAAATTTGAGTATAATCAAGATCGTTTATATGTTCTTCAATTTTGAAACTCTTTGAGGGTTTTTTCAACAGGAATTTGTAAGCTAAAGACACCACTAAAACATTCATTATCATCATTCTTTATATTTATTAATCCTTTCTTTGGATTCTGTAATGGTTTTGGTAATTCTAAATAACTTGAAGCAGCCAATGGACTATACTTATATCTATTTATATAATGAGCATCAACTGACTCTATTCTCCAACCACTTCCTTCTAGAAATCCAATTACCAATTCTATTTATTATTTCATCAAAAGCTTGATGTAAAGTTTTTTTATTTCGTTTTTTGTTAATAATTTCTAAAGCCTTTGATTGAAAATAAGCTGATTTATATATTGTATCAGTTTTATTCCATTTTTACAAAAGTTATTTTTAAAACAAACGTTTATTTTTTTTACCTTTTAAAGTTTTTAAATTCGGATTTTTAAGAATACCAAATGAGTCGTTTATAGTTAAATATAATTGATTCTTTTGGGTCTGTCTATATTCAATTTTAATTCAAATTTCTTATAATATTGTTTTGTGGGTCTCTCGATTTCCATCTATATATTATATTTAGAAAATAATCTTCAAGCAAAAAAAAAGGATTAAAAAAAAAATAAAATAAATAAAGTTTAAAAAGAAATAAAATAATTTAAATTTATATCTTTTTCCATAACTTTTGATATTCCACATTTTACTCGGTTTGTCCCTTCACAACACATTTTTTATTAACCCAGCATTAATACCAAATTCTTTGGATGCTTTGTAAGTGCTTTTATATGTTTTTCTTCATTTGTATCACAATCGGTTACAATAACTTTTTAGGATTGTTTCGATAATTATTTGGTCTGGGACAATCACATAATCTTCGGTATTTTTTTCTTTATTAATAGACAACCACATTCCCATTCAAATAAATTCCTTTCTAATAGATAAGGATCATAACATTTTTTAATTTATCAATGACATGATTTTTATATTCATCGCTAACTATTTGATTAAGTTTTTATTTAATAACATTTCTTCTTTTAAGAACTTTTTATATGAATTTTTTTTTCTGGATTCATTATTTCTCCCAAAATGCTAGATAATTTGGTATAACATTCTATCTACTTTCTATTAACCAATTATATATAATATACTTATAGAAAAAAATCTTTAAAAAACACATCTAAAGAACATTTAAAAAATAGGTAATATTATCTATATCTTTTGAATAAGATTTTAAAGTTATTTTTTCTAAATTGTTATCAAATGTTAAAATTCTAATACTTCTTTGAGACATTCTATTTAACCATTCTTCCGTGTAATTTGTGTAGTTTTTCTAAATAATCTAAACCAACTTTGTTTTTTTTCAGTTTTGTTCTTTTTGAAGTCTTTGAAAACAATTTTAGGGTCGGTTTTAACATAAATAAAAGCATCAATCGGTTTTTTCCATGTATTTTAATAACATGTTCAATTAAAAAAGATTGTATACTGCCCACTCAGGGTCATTTATAACACCGCTGTCATGATATTGTTTTGTAAAAACGTTGTTGTTAGTTTAATAACATCGTTTTAAGAAAAGAAACACCCTCAAATTTTTTAGCAGAATCTAACATTTTTATGTGACTGTTTAAAGTTGCTAATTGAAAAGGAAATGAATATTTTATAGTTCTTGGGCAGCAAGTTCAAAAAAATTATATGAATTTCCGCTGGGTCTTTTAACATTTGCCATTCATGATTTGGTTCTGGAATTATATTAAAATTAGGATTTTATTCTTTAATAATACCTTAAAAACGTACTTTTTTCCTGTGCAATTACCTTCAACTGATATAATTTTTCTCATTTATTGAAAAACTTATAGAAAAAAATCTTTAATTAAAGTTAAAGTTAAATAACTCTTCTTCTTTTTTACTTTTATATCCGTTAAGTTAAATTCCTTCATATATTTTCAAAGGGCATTGAATAGTTTTTTTTCTTTCTGCATTTTCTAACAGTATTGTAAAAAAATCTTGAAAAACTTTTTTCTCTTCTTCTTTTCCAGGATCATTGGGGTTTACGGACAGCTAAAGCTGCAATCCGTGCTTTTGTTTTTAGTTTTTTTATTTTTGTGATGATGTGCTTTTAAAATTAATTTCTTGTCGCCAACTTTAGTCTATTTAAAAAATATAGTAATTATTGATGGAACAGCACCAGCAACTGCTATAAATATGGAAAAGCTGGAACAAGTGCTAATGCAGCTGAACAACCAAAGAACCTGCTGTAAAACTGTAATCCTGTATTTACTCTTCCACAAAATTTATAACTTTTTTTTGTAAGCAGCAGCTAGTTTAGTTAAGTGAAAATTTAAATTTATCTATTGTTTCTATTCCATTAAATTTGAGATTAGATTTTTATCACTCATTATATAATAATTTTCAATTTAAATTTCTTCCAATTCACTAAACGGAACCCAACTATTTAAAATTTTTCATTGTAACCTTTCCTTTTTACTAAAGCTTGTTTTTTCTTATAGTCTCGTCTGATAACTTTTTCTATTCTAAAAACTTCTTGCGTAGTAGGTAAAAGTTCTTTTTCATAAAATGAACCCTGAATTATTTCATCATTTAATGAATTATAAATATCTCCTCTGTCCAGTTTGGTGTATATCCTTTTTCAAAATGTCTTTTCAGTTTGCTTAAGCGAACACGATCCCAATTTTAAATTTTGCTTGCTCTTTGGTATCTTTAAATTACCATTAAGTTAAAGTAAACAGACCTTTATTTAAGTTTTTACTGGCTTCGGTTGGTGTCATTTTTATACTGAGTGTTTTGTTTTGTTATATTTATAAACCCAAATACCCTGCAAATTATTTAAAAAAGTATAAGTATTATTTGCTTTTAAAATATTTCCACATTATTCTTTTTAAACTTCTATAAAATCTTTCGATTACTACGGCTTTTCCTTCATTAAATGTATGATACATGTTAATCTTATTTTTATTCAAAAATGATTCAAACTTTTTATTATAAAAATCTTTTCCTTCATCTACCCTAAATTTTATGGAATCCTTGCAGTCTTCGGGGACTTTCGTCCCTGAATTCTATCTTTTAAAATTATTTTTTCAAATGCTTCAGTAACAGATTCTCCGGTTTTGTTTTTAATGGAATAACCCAAGCATTTTTTATGAATATATCAATAACGGTTAACAAGTATTTTTTACTCCTTTATTTTTATTTTGAAAAAGCTTGCATATCAACTAAATCAGCAGCCCAAGTATCATCAGTATCATTGACAATCACTCGTCGTTTTGTAAATTTTCTTTTAATTGGCTTATGTATTCTTCTGCTAATTCATCACTCCAGCGGTTAGCTTGGTACAGTTATTTCGGGGGTGTACTCTAACCCCTTTTCCCGTTTTTTTGACTTTCGTTTTTGTCCAAAACCAAGTTTATATTTCTTTTTAAATTATAGGTTTTACAACTAAATGTTTTGCAATCTTTTCTCCAAATGTTTTTGTTTTTAGTGTTATTTAGTTGGAAAGCATTTGTTTTGTCACATATACCCTTTTTTACACCGCTGTCATAACAAAAGTCATGGGTCTTACAAATGCGTCCAGTTCGTCGACAGGAGGTCCATTATCTAAAGGATTTCCTGGTCCACAATGGGTTATATCCTGGAAGTGTTAATCCTTTTTTAGGAAATTTAAAGGTAACACTGCTTTATGGATGTCAAAATTTAAACCTGCTGTCATAGTACTTTTAACAAACTTGATTTCATTCTTCCACAAGACGAACAAGTAGCCATTATCATTTTTCTCCCGTTTTTTTGCTGAAAACATAATGAGGATTTTATTACAGTAAATCTTCTTTCTTTCAAACAATATATTTTATTTTGAAAAACTCATCTATTTTATATGTATTTTAATTTAAATCACACAATATCAAGTCAAAACAAGTACACTCTGTGGTTACTATTGTTTATTTTCTTAAAAATTTTACAAAACAATTACCTTTGTATGTTTTTAATTTAAAGTCGCCCCCCCCCCCAAACATTCTATAACATATGACTTTTATTTATTTCGTCAATGAATGAAACAAAATTGGAGTGCGTATACAATACACAATGTAATCAGAGCCTCATTTTATAGTAAATGGTTGGAAGGTTATTGGCCGCTCAAGTAAGGGGGAAACAGACGTGAACGTGTTTATTTTTTTAATTAAAATTTTTAATGCGGACCGATGATTCATTAAGTGAAATTATACCACAGACAAATCACCGCAATGGCAGCTGAATCAAAGATTTTATTTCCTCGCCGAGTCGTCCTGCGTAAAAATTTAAACCCGATCCATGCCAAGTACGATGAGGCCATATACTGCACCGTCCCGGGATTGCCATCGGTTAGGGCCAAAACCCGAAGCATTCCCCCCTTCCAAACTTTTTTGGGTTGCATTCCTTATGACAAGCCCGAACCATTCAATCCTTTCCCAAAACATACGGTCCATTTCCTATAGATTCCAATCAAGAACGCCAAAAGTAATAATTTCCTGAAATATGGCCTGCCTTCCCAGACGAGTGCTCCGTCTCGAGAATTGAGCCTTAAACAGGGTAAATTAACTATGCCACGTCTGTTCCCCCTAAAAATTTTTAAGAATTTTGGCCAATAGAGCGACAATTATTAAATTTATACTTGCAACAATTAATACATATACGAAGTTTTTTTTAGTTTATATATAGTTTAAATAAGACTGATGAATCTTACTTAGACCAATCCTTAGAAAATAAGTAACTTATAGTGTTGTTAGCTACAAACACTTTATATGATAAGCTAGAGTTCACGTGGATACAAAATAGCCATCGCGGTATTGAAAGTTATAGCACATCCATATAAAGAATATACACTTATATAGTAGTATCTTTCCTTTAAAAGTACCAGTCCTTCCGGGGCGTACCAAAAACACTTCACATGAAAATAATACAGTTGTACGACATGTAACGCAATAGCACTGAACTGTCCTCACATATAACATCGAGTAAAGAATGGTTTCTGTCCGTATATCTACTGGCTCGTGATGTTTTGATGGCCACCAATGTGCTCCACGTATCATTCTGACAGCTTGCAATTATTTGTAATTGATACACTTCTTGAAATAAAGAAGTAGCAGAGTGTTGTCAAATCAACATCGACATAACATTCATTGCACATAAGGTTTCATATTTTATATCACTGTTTAGAGAGAAATTGTTTTCTTCGCCTCACAAAATGGTTTTAAAATTAAAAGTAGAAAACAAGGGTGCGGTGGGTGGGTTGCTAAATTTGACGCAGCTATTTGTTGACAGTGTAATCAAGGAATATTCACGGTAATTTCGTGCTTTTATGCTGTCTTTAAAAGGGATAAATTGTTCATGGTAACAATGATTGGATTATTTATCCAAAACGTCTTTTCATTGGATGTATTTAGTTGTTTTTGAAATTGCTTAGCTACAACTGTTACCGCGTGTAATGGGGAAACCAGTAATATTCTATAATTTTTATAAAACGCAACACCGAGTAATCCCTGTTGCTAAGCAACCGCACCGACTTGGTCCCCGTATTTCTCCCAAAATAAATAAAATTATTTTAATTCTAAAATAATTTCTTTTTATTCATAAGTCGAAACAAAAAATTTTCTATAACATATGACTTTTATTATTATTTCGTCAATGAATGAAACAAAATTCTGGGTGCGTATACAATACACAATAGTAATCAGAGCCTCATTTATATAGTAAATGGTTGAAGGTTATTGGCCGCTCAAGTAAGGGGGGGAAACAGACGTGAACGTGTTATTATTTAATTAAATTTTTATTGCGGACCGTGATTCTTTAAAGTGCAATATACCACAGCAAATCACCGCAATGCGCTGAATCGAAGATTTTATTCCTCGCCGAGTCGTCCTGCGTAAGAATAAAACCCCGATCCATGCCAAGTACGATGAGGCCATATACTGCAACCGTACGGGATTGCCATCCTTAGGGCAAAACCCGAATGCATTCCTCCTTTCCAAACTATTTGGGTTGCCATTCCTTATGACAAGCCCGAACCATTCAATCCATTCCAACATACGGTCCTTTTCCTATAGATTCCAATCAAGAACGCCAAAAGTAAAAAATTTCCCTGAAATATGGCCTGTCTTCCCAGACGAGTGCTCCGTCTCGAGAATTGAGCCTTAAACAGGTAAATTAACTAAGCACGTCTGTTCCCCCCTAAGAATTTAAGAATTTTGGCCACAAGAAATTGAGCGGAAAATGTTCACAAAAATTTCTCCCCCAATTCTTAATAATCTTACAAGTGTTTAATTTTTGGCCCTGTTTAATCTCATAAAAGAAGAATTCTAAGCCTATATCATTCAAATGAACCCCGTCTTTGCGAAAAAAGTTTGTTTTGGCATCAATATCTGTTCTTTTAACATTAATTTCCTCCCATTTTTTCACTAACTGACGACCAATTCTGTTAACTCTTTTCTTTTCTGTTCTATTCCGACCCAACCCCCCGTAGCACCCTTCCAGATGCGGCGTTGTAAAATATCGACCCATTTTAATTACCGCATCTGGAAAAGCGTCACGCATGTAATCAGTTCTTTCTTAATATAATTTTTTTATGTCTAAGATTGACAAAGAAGATAAATCATTCCCACCTAAATGTATGAAAATATTTTGGGGGGGAGTTACAAAACAGCACCTTATTTTTCAACGGTATGTCGGAAATCATGCCAATGCAATCCACGCTTTCCCAACCATGCTTTTGTCGTATTCAGCTTTAAAGTTGGCTTGCTAGTTCCAGCCGCACTATTTCCCCCCCAGTACATTATTAAATCTCCCAGACACCTAAATCTAACATAAAGGAAAAATGACAAATTGACCGGACAATAAATGTACCCGATTATAAAATTCAATAATGCGGTACCCGTAAATTAAACAGTCGAAATATTACTTGTTTATTATAACGCATTATGTTGCTATTCGTTGGTTACTAAACTGCTTCATTTACGTCAATTATACTTTGATAATTGTTCCGCTTTATGATATAGAACAAACAGATTTGGCTTTAAATCTATAACAGAAAATTGTCTTGATCCCTGACATCGTGACTAAAATTATTTTTTTTATAAAATTGACCATATATTTATTTCCTAATATAGAGCTTAAATGCACTACTTGACCAGCGGCCTAATTGTTTTATCACAGATGAAGGAGCCCCTTGTAGCTTAGATCTGTTGCTCGGCCGATACGAAAGAGTGACTTTTCCCCCGATGTATTTGAAAAAAACTAGACCTGCTGATACATTTAGTTAAGACGGCTGAAAAATTGAGTTCTTGTAACGGGGCGTTCCATTTTCTATGACAAAAAAGCGGGCCTTGTACTTTTGGCCTTGAAAAAATGTAATCTAATAATGCAGATATCGGGCAAAGATCGCCTGTTTGTTTTGGTATTTTAAGAAATACTGGGAACCCGCTTTGGTTCGTTTTTGAGTGACGTAATCTTACCGACTACGTATTTGTTGTTTGCATAAATGTGAGATCCGATAAGAATATTGCATGCTGTGTTTGCGTTGCGGATGCTACAAAAAAGTTCACCCATGCGAAACAGACCAAAATAAGCTAAAATAATATTGATTTAAATAGTCTGTATTCATAAAAATCATAACATTTCATGAGAAGGATCCCACAAAATTTCTGATAACATTCGTATTGTCATTGGTGCTCGGTTATCATTTGTACTGCGAGACCTATAGCAACCTTCTAACAATTTGCTTACAATGAAAATCCGATTAATATAAAATAGCCATGTATTTTGTGACAAAAATTTTATGCCAGAGTATGTAGAGATTGTTTTAGGTGATTGCCCTTTTTCAAAACAGTATGCCCTGAATAGAATAATTTTGCTTGACAGGAATTGGCCACTGCGTATCTTTAAATTGTAAAGGGATCTGAATTTTTCAAAAGCAGTGATGCCAGTTTGATACGTGGGGACGGTATTATGAGCTATTCCAGACTGCAAAAGTTGTCCAGCTCTAGACTGAAGGCGTTCCATAGAAATTCCGGAACCTGACAGGGGTGCTGTCTGCGTCTGGTGCTAGCTCCCGGAATTGGTTACTGAAACCCAGATAAAGCATCGCAGATGTCGTTTGGTGACCAGGAAGGTGCAACCTTTTATAGATATTTAATTTAAGACACCGTAGGTAAGAATTTAACAAGGCACATGACAAGGTCTGATTTGGAGGACAATTTATTCAAAATTTGAACTACTTTCTATATTATCACAGTTGAATTTTAATTTTTTTGTTCGCTAATTCATCTCCCCAAATAAACAAAGCTACCACGATTGGAAATGTTCTAGGACAGTAATGTCTGTCGTAATACCCGATAAATGCCAAGACACTGGCCCTAGCGTTACACCAATGGCCCTGATAATAAATACCAAAGCCTAGTTGTTCGCCCCCAGCACTGTCAGAAAATTAATTGCACATCTTCATTTTTGACCCCGAACCTATCGTGGAAAAAGGAAATACCATTAAACTTTCGAAGGAATGTCAACCAATAGTCAAATCCTGTTTCACCTCATTTTTCAAACCCAATGTGATGGTAGGGTTTAGTGAGACCGCAACCCGTATTTATTAGCCGGCGTATAAACGGCCTACCTACCACAATAGCCCTGCAGCGAAATTCAGAGACCCTATCCAAAGACTGTACTTTCTTTAAAGTTGTTTTGGGGTGATGTAACTGTCTTCAATTTTTGAGATAATTTCTTCGATTTTCGAAATGGGGAAACCTTACAGACATGTCCCCGGGTCGAAAGTTCAAGTCCCAAAAACGTAAGACACTCACAGGGACCTTCTGTCTTATCGTCTGCTAAAGGTACCCCTAGCTCGGACATCGTTTCTTTAAAAACAGTTAATTTTTTTTGAACAAGAATCTTGAGTTTTATTTCCCCTAATAATCGTCTAGATAATGAATCGTTTTCCCGGGTTTCATTTTCAGCTTGACATAAAATTCCAGAAATCTGGCAAACGTTCAAAAGTAAAACAGGAAATTGAGGCTCCAAATGGGAGCATTTTGTCCACAAAAAATCTGTTATTGAATTTGAACCAAGTGTTCCCAGTCCGCGGGCCCGATCGGAATTAACCTATATGCGCTTTTTTTTATCGGATTTAAACAATTTGCAGTTGCGACCAAGAGCCTGTACCAAATTTACTGCCTCGTCAAACGGGTGTATTGTACGGGACAGAGGGCCGGGTCGTATAATCATTTATAGATTCACAGGGTGGGTATGACAAATGATGTATATTCTGTTTCCCCCCGGGGATTTCTTTGGCACTAGTCCTAAGGGTGAAACAATTAAATTCGATACAAAATACGGATCTTGGAATGGTCCCGCCACGCGCCGAGCCCCAATTTCCTTTTAATTTTCTTTTCTACAATGTCTGGTTTGAGTAAAACTTTAACGTAGGTTATTAGCATTTACGAGAAATCCTAGGACCAGAGTATTGATAGAAAATCCATTCCTAAAACCATTTAGTAAAAAACTGGCTGCAGCTTTATCATAAAATTGTAAATAATATTCCAGAACGGATATATTTATCGGGAAGGGGCTAAACTCTGAACATCTAAAATTAGAGGGTTCGTTTTGACTTACTGATTGCTGCCCTTTACTTTTGTTGTTTTGACCCCTAAAGAAACCTCTACCTCTTTGAAAGCCTCTTTCCTCGGAAGGCCTTGAAAAAACAGAGGTGTTGCTTATATTTCCCCGACTGTTAACTGATGGATTGCACTCAGCTTGAGGATGAGGCCCATTACATTCTAGAACATACATGAGGGAATCTACAATGTGGCCATGGCAACGACCAGCGTTAAAGTCCCAAACATGCAACCTACTTTGTCTAACAGCAGGTGGAGTTGATGAGCTAGGCTTTGCAAGTGTACAACGCCACCATAGGTCGTTATTTTCTGTGACCCGGGAACGTGAGATATAGCTTGGCGAAGCCTAAATTTTTTCATCATTTCGTTCTCCACGGGAAAACCAGGTTGACGCGTAGCACATTCACGGATGTTGTAAAAATAGTGCATTTAAATTTTATACTTTATCCGGTTTATTAGATAAATAAACAGATGCAAAATAAGAAATGCGTCAGTCCATTTTTCAATGTTCGAGATATTTTCCTTACATTTTTTTTGAGAAGATATAATAAGGCCCTCTGAATTTAACTTAAACACTCCACCTTTGCAAAAATTTTGACAACTCTATCGCTCCCTTTAAAAGTAGCGCTAAGTTAAATTATATTCTCCCCGACATATCTGCTGTTTTAGAGTAGTTGGCACGTGCACCGATAAATCATCAGCGCTTGACGTATTATAGGTTAGAATAACTGTTTGGTAGAATAGATTCGTCCCTTTGAAAATTATTTTCACAGACGGGTGAATGAAAGGCTGTATTCCGCTTGTTTTATAGAGCTACACCCCTTTGATGTCAAATTTGAACTAATATTTTTTGAGAAATTAAGCCAGAAGATCTTTAAAATCTGTTCAAATCTATAGTATTTGACCTACCGGCTTCTGTGTTTGTGATGGTATCATCCACCAGGTCCTCCAACTCCTCCGATGGCCGTTTTCCGCCCTCGCTGTCGCTCAGGGTCCGCCCCCGCTGGGTGTTCCCGCTGTAAACGCATGAATATCGCCAGCAGGGTGTTCAACTCTGCCCTGGGATTTTTGCCAGCAAGGTGTTCTGCTCGGCAACCGCCTGTGCTTCGTTGGCTCGGCCCCTAGCGATGTTAGCCCGTCTCCGCTCCCGGGCCCTTTTTCCCTCAGATTTTCTGCCCGGGATATTGCCAGCAGGGTGATCCCGGTCGGCAACCGCACGTGCTTCATTGACTCTGTTTGCTCGACCCCAGCGGGCATTAGCCTGTCTACGTTCCGGCCTTGTTCCCTCAGATTTTGTGCTGCCCTATTTCTCAACACACGTTGGTTGATTCTTGGGGACTCCTGGGGTCTGTCCCTCCGTCGACTCTTCCCCCGCCTGTCTACGTGGCATAATTTCTTATTTAAAAAAATTAAATAATTTTCTTGTTTTAAAACCTGTTGCTTAAAATTTGACGCAAGCTATTTGTTGACAGTGTAATAGTAGTTAGAAACATGATGGTTTTGAAACATCTGACCCCATTTGACCTTTAATCCTCGGTCCGGACTGACCAATGCCGGACAATTTAAAATCTACAGGTTTTAAACCCAGTAAAAACCTCTGATTTAACTAAAGAGATTTAACTAAAAATGATTTTAAAAAGAAGAAACATATGTCTTTATTTAAAAAAAAGTTTCCACTTTAAAAACTTAAACACTACACCGAGAGACAAATGTAGAATAAGTTTTTGGGCTAATATAACCATACAGGAAGTAAAATTATGTGGTTGAATTTAGACCACATTTATTTTTGTTTAAATCACTCTTTTACTTCCCTTGTTTTGTATCCTTCTACAATAGATTAAAACACTGGTTAAGACATTAGAAAATAGCACGAAATATACACAATACAAGAAAGTCCATTATTATTATCCCTGAACAAGAAAATTTCAACTAAGAACAATAACACAACCGGGAAAACCAAATGCTAATATAACAATTAACAAGGTCAGGTTATTTACAAATCTATCCTCCCCCTTTATATGAATTTACAAAAAAAGCAAGTAATATCTCCTTTAATACTGAAATTCTACATTTGTTAAGATTAATATTGGAAGAATAATTACTGTAGGATTTGTTATTATTTAAAACAAAAAGTATTGAATATTCTAACACAGAACATAAATTATGATAATTTCAAACAGAACCCCTATTATAAAAGAATTACACTATCTAGAAAGCCGGTGTCAACTTTTATATATTGCCAGTTGTGTTACGTTAGTTCCGGAAGGTCGATCTGACGTTTCCTTGTCTTTAAAGGTAATCTTGCGTCATGTTTGTGTCCGCTCGGGTCGCCTGTCTGTCTAACGTTACAGCCTGCGGTTATGACATTGACTGTTTTCCGCACAATAAAGACTTCTCTTCCGTCATGTTGTAAGACACTGAATTGCCTTCGTTTTTCGAAGGTTCGCGAGGCAACGAACATATGGGTTTGAAGGTGATTCCTGGCTGCAAACCGTGCAGGTTTGATGATTTAGGAAACAACCAGCTGTGGTGAGCCTACAGATATGTCTCTTAGGAAAGACTAATGGTTCACCGCCCCCGTCGTCGGGTGTGCACGTAATAAATTCTACCATCACCACCTTAGCGGTCCGGGGTATAAAATAAATGTACAACCCCGGCTTTGCATTTTTTAACAACTTTTAAACAGTATTACAAATTCAGTAACACACTGATTCAACTCATCCGTGAGGTTGCTATAGGGCTATGAATGAGTTGACTACATACGCATTTGAGAGGTAGTATTATATTCCCATTATGTTCATTATCCATTAATAAAACCACAGTATTAATAATAACAACTAAGTTACTTGAATTTGTTTACAGATTCAGTTCATTTAATATATGTTCATCGCGATATTAATCTGAGTCCTTCCTGCATAAGCTAACTGTTACTTCTGTAGAGTTTGAATCGTTTAACGGATACTGTCACTTGTCCCTTGTCCTGCTAATTTTAATTTTTTTTTCTTTACATAATATAAACTGAATCAGTGGATAGTCCCTCACTGCTATAATTATACAGTATTGATATTGTACTAAAAATTAGATCATCATCCCCCCCCCCGTAGTCTACCACCTAATCGAAACATGTTATATTGGGTCTTTTAGTCGGTTTATTAACGGTTCACCTATAGGGCTCGAACCCGTTATATTAATAATCTTAATAGTTATTATATAGTTGCCGGTTGTTTTTCGACCACTAAGCCACCCCTCAAAGCACATCTGGTACAAGCTATTTTTAATTTTTTGGGCTTTATTTGTATAAAATCCTTTTAAATCTACAATATTCCGGTTTAATGCACATAGGTTTATCTAGTTCGAACGTCAGATTTTCATATGTTGAATCGATCCCGGCATCCATGACGGTTAATACTTTTCATTTTAGTATCATAAAAACGTTATTAAGTATGCAAGAAACCTGCATGTCCCCTTCCTCGACCGTTTTTCTATTTTTGGTCTTTCTTTTGGTTGAGATTTTTTCAGCTATATCAAGTCTTTGTTGTACAACTTCATAGAGCAGATAATTGTTACAACCCTTGTTTCTAGCTATTGTTTTTTGTTTTTAGAAAACATTTTTGCTTTTGTAATTCTGGGTATTATGGTACTTTCTAAACTTCAAACATTGGGGTTTTTGCTTTAGTATTACAGCTAATTTATCTTTACTGAGATTAGCATGATTGATTCTCCTTGTTTAGCTGATATCTTAAACTACAGACAAATCAGTATTACGTTTGTTATTTTATCTTAATTTATCTTTAAATTCATTTAATTACTTTTTGTCAATAAACCTGATAACGTTTACTTACTTCTGCGGCTTATCATTGTGACGTGGTGTCAATCAGTACTATCAGTTCCAAGTTGTTCTTCAAATTTGTCTAGCTTGAATCATGAAGTGTGTTGATTGCTTTAGTAGCGTGATTGATCTCCTTGTTTAACTGTTTTCTCAACTACAAAGTCCAGTTCATTGTTATGTTTTTCAACTTTAGCATGAAATTCATTAATTCGTTCTTTCGATTTTTATTATGTAATATACTTAAGTCTGCATACTTTAAATTAAATTATACGGTTGTACACAGTACTAATCCAACTCGAATTGTTTTTTAAGTCATCTATTTTAGAATTGACCTCTTTTAAGGTTATCTAATCTGTGTCTGATCATCACCTCTTGGACGCGCCTTTTCCATTTCAGATTATATTCTGCAAGTTTAGGTAAATTAATTCGAATAATCTTATGCTTATTTTCAGTTCAGTATTAGGTTTTATTTATTTCTGTTTTGATTTCTACTGATAATAGATTTTGTAACTTTTTCTCATCCCTCAATAATCTTGTTCTTTTAGTTTCTTCATGTTTATCATACTATCTTTAATTCTTGAATTTGGTAATAAAATGTTTTAAACAATTACTCAAGATACTTCTTTTATGTTTTCGTCTGTCAAATGCAGATTTCTCTCAAGTTCGGTAATAATCAACCATAGCTTTTCATTTATTTTCAATTGATCTTGTATTCACTATTAATAGAATTCTTTTTAAAATCTTTTGTAATTCTCATATGCTGTTACTTCTTCTTCTTCTTTAATGACCGTCTTGTTGTGATACTTTAATAATCTACATATTATAGTTATCTATTACCTTGAACTTTTTTAAAAAACATAAATCGTCTGAAACTGCAGCGTTTGGTTTCATCCTGGATCTCCTAAATTGATGATTTTCCATTACCCTCCCAATCTAAATCTCTGTTCGTTTGTTATCAAGTTCCTTTCTTTCTGTGACAATTACGTTCCGTTTCCTTTTTAAGTTTTTGAATTGGTGTTTTTGTGGCATAGATCGCTTAATCATATCAATTCCGGTACTTATACTGTCAGGTTCACTATTGTTTCTATATTATTACAAAACTCCCATTATTGTATATCTATTACCATAAAGGTTTCTAAAAAACTTCCTGGTTTGTCAATAGTTAAGAAATCTATTGTTGGATTTGTTTGCTTAGCAAAGAATTTAGGGTTAGATTATTTTGTTTCATTACAAATCATCATTTTCGCGTTTACCGGACTTTCAATAAAATTGCAGGCGAACCTTATTTCGGATAGCTTTTGGTGTTTTATGTAGGCTGGCTTAAGAATCACACAACGTTTTTTGTGACGCCTTGAATAAAGTGATTTTGTTAGTCATTCATTTTTGATACTATTTTTATCTTCACATCCAATATCATCAAATATGCTTTACCTTACTTCTCTTTGTTTGTTTTTCTTTGATTTCAAGATTGTTGCCCCCCTTTCGCCAAGTTCTTTATGGCTTGGAATCGCCTACGATATATTCCAGTATTTCATTTGGATTCTACCTTCGGTTTACCTCTTCCGCCTTACTGCTTGCCCGTCGTGTTCTGCCAATTGACTTATACTGGTGTTACGTTGTAATCTTGTATTCACTCTTCTATGAATGTTCTGAATGGTTTTTATCATATAAGTATAATTAATCATAATATTGAGGTTTTCGGAGTACCTATAATCATTAATTATTTGTTTTTCCAGATTCGGATGAATCCGCATATTACATTCCTAAAAACATGATCTGGCTCTAAAGTAAACGTTGTTTACAGTTTATATTTGGTTTATCACTTGTCTTGTATCAGTAATACTATTGAATATTTCGCATTTATATATGCTGATCATATCATTATTTACATTATCTCAATTATCTTACTTCTGACATTCTTCCTTACAGTTATCTTTAGTTTATTATTAAATGCATCAAACCTTAATGAAATAAGAAAGAGAAGACTTGGTCGGCAAAAGTGAGACTCTTAGAGCAGATATAATGAGAGAAAAAATTAAAAAAACTCTACAAATCTGACGATGTATATGAATTTAATAAGCCAATTACGGAGGAGATGACAGTCAAAAAGACAATATCAAGTTCAGTTAGAAGCATTACCTGTCTAAGGAGCAATTGGCGCTACTCGTCCAAAAGTATATCGAAGATCGCCAAGGTATTGTCTGAATAACTAAAGGAATACACGAGGGATCTAAAAAGCACCCGCGTTAAAACCACTTCCACCGATAGATTGGGAGATCACCTGTTGGATGGGTTCCTCAGATGACTTCCGAGATAGAAAAAAAAGAAGATTATGGAAGAAAAGATGGGAAGAACTGACAAACAACTGATGTACAACTGAATGATACAATTGAAGAATCAGAGAAGCAATGGGTGCAATTGCTTTCGAGTCCATAGGTATTATTAAATAAAATATTATTTAGTACTTTTATGATAAATAAAATATAGCACACCACAAGAAGTGTTGACTTTTTTCACACTGAGATCTTCTGAAAATCCTGATAAAATGATAAGAAAAGTAGAAATATCATAAAGCATCACGATATAAACTATTGGTATGGATCGTGCACATAACCAGAATGAAATCCCACGAAATCTGATTTAAGCAGACCGGAAGCATATAACTAAGGTCGGATAATTTAAAAAAAATATAGAAAAGTAACTCATGTATTCTTACCTCAGGAGAATAATGGGAAAAGGAATAATATATATCAAAATACAGTTTTCTTAAAGAACCAAAGGTTCTGAATCCATATAAGTTTCACCAAATGGACAATATGGATTTATATTACTTAATAAACTTTTATGGTCAACACAATTGGTTGCTAAGATCAGAACTGGTAAAGAATATTAACCCTAAGTAGATGATATTTGTTGATTTGATTAATAAATGATATACGATATAAAAACATTCATTCATTCGAAAAAATATTTAAAGAATAACCGAAAGTCAGGATTACATATCATGAAGGAGCTAATGAATTTAAAAAAGTATTAAGAGAAGGGTTTAGGACTTTTGCGCTGGAATCCAGAAGAATTGGGGTTTAATGGTTGGGGAGTTAATTGTTTTGTTCAATTAATGCTGGTAGATATATGAAGAACTAAAATGAAAGTATTAGTGTAGTGGATCAATTGATAAAAATGAATTCACTTTTCAGAACAACATGAAGTTATATAAAACTATTTTTCTTGATTAATTTTTAGTTATATCTAATGGAAAAATCAAATGGTGTTACGTCTGGAAACTTTTAAATATGATAACAAAATACTCCAGTTATTTACAATTAGATTTAGTCGTTCTTTTTTTAAATTTTAGATAACATAAAAACTTAATGTTGTTGGTTTGGTCTATTAACACATGCCCTTATTCTTGGCATAATATTAGTGATGCATATGAATTCTGAAAGAATTCGGTAGATAGCTGGTAGAGGATTGGAAGATACATATTTACAATGGTTCTACAGTTACACAGTATATGATTCATATAGGGACACTTAATAAGTAGTGGTGATTCATGATTTGATTAAATCAGACATTGCTCATAAGTTTGGAATGATTAAGAGTAGGTTTTAAAGATTTTGATTTCATTAACAGATAATTTTATGGTGGATTTAGATGTCATTTTCATACATTGCTTTGATTTACGAAAAGCTTTAAAACAAAACTGAATGGGGCTACCCCACCAAAAGCTATCTAACTCTGAATCTGTGATACAATTTACTTCATTGTGATCCTTATGTATTACTTGTATGGTATGCAGTGATTTATTATGCTTTCGTACGTGGCAGATTTAACAAGAGCTTGTCCATTTACAAAAGAACAACAAAGGTTGGGATTTCGGAAATTATACATATATTGAAATTCACTTAGATAATATGACAGGTGTGTTTGTAGGTAATTAATTTTAATGGGGTTGAAACAGTTGTGACACTAGATTTAAAAAGAAATGTACATTTGATTTTGTATATAATGTACACGAAAGTTTATGAAAAATAAGATTTTTATTTATTGGTTGATTCGCAGACTGGAGCTTCAGCTCCCTATGACTTTCGCTCAGACGAAGAAAAATCATACCGATAAACGGTATCTTTGACACTTTTAAGCTAGAATTGTTTCAAGCTGAGTTGCAAATCTCAATTAGCACAGCTGGAAAAAAAGCGTTGGAACAGCAGGGAAAGCAGGCACTTGAAAAAGTGAACAAGAAAAGGTTGGAACTGATTGGAATTTAGCTGCAGCTAAATTGTTGTAAAATTTATAAAAAATAAACCTGCTCGGCAGTTTTGGTGAAATATAGTTTGCTAGGAACAAGACAAGATACCTAAAATATAAGGCAGTAGGTATTCATAGAGAATAAGAGAATTTGTCAGGATCCTGGACTCAACTCATCAGTCTTACGTAACCGATTATTATAAAACTACAGTTTTAACTTTAATATTAAATAAACTAAGGTTTACTTAATAAAATAACATAATATAGTAATATATAAGTTTAGACCAAAACAATATTGTGAAAATTGACTTACTCCTATTCAATTATACACTTATATCTGTCCTTGGGAAATGATGTTAAGCAACAAAAAAACGAGATTCACTTTAGCAATTACTTAGAGCTCATATTTTGATTGGTTAATGGTTTATTTGAAGTAATTTTAAAGTAAATATAGCTGCTAAGGGTAAGAATTATTCTGATGGGACAAATTGCTCTATTAATAATGCAGCTTCATTAATTGAGCAATATAGTGGTTACAAATGGAAAAATTGTAGAGTGATTGTAATAATTTTATATAAGGTCAATAAGGAAGATTAGTTGCTGTCTAGAGGATTAGCAGAGTCAACTGGAACAAATGAATTTATCTCTTTAGCTCTACTGCTGTTTGCTGAAAGTAGTGGATGATCAAGCTGGAATGTAATAAAGTTTTGCTACTAGAGTTATTCGTCCAAGGTGGTACGAGTAATGCTGAAAATTCCGATTGTATTATTCATTTTTATCGGGTTTCAGAACTAATATTATACTTCCAGAGTCAAATTCACATCATACTTCACTGACGATTAGAAGGATTAATTTTTAGAGTCTAATGCTGCTGATGCTGATAGAGTATTTGTATCCTAAATTATTTTGGTGGTTCCCGTTGAATTTTTATTTGGACTTTATGTCCTAGTTCTGAAAGATCTTACAAACAACTGGTCATAACCTTCTGGAATGGGGGACACCATCAACTGGTACACACAACATACTATAACTTTAGAATAACGGCCTGTTTTAAGAAACACAACATTGTATTTTGTTTATTGTCAACGACCTGACAAGTCATTCACAACACATCATCCATTTAATTAGATACATTTAGAATTACTGCAGCAATAATAATTGCACCTTTTACTCGTTGTCGTCTTGAAGTTGTATGGTGTTTTTGTATCCAGAAACACGAATCACAATAGTTCAAGAATATATGATGATGTACTTAATTATTAATTATAACAAATTAAGACTACTGAAGTCTGCGAAATAGATCAAATTTTTTCTAATTTTATCTTTGATTTGTCCTTTTACCTTGGAAATATAAAGGGAAGTAAGACGAAGATCCTAAGCGTATATACGTTAAAACATCTACATTAACTATTCGGCATCCACCGAAGCTAACTTCGGGTTTCGCAATTGTAAGTGTATGAGGAACAGTTGAAATAATACTATTGGAACTGAACTTGTTATTGTTTTAAAAGAATAATATAATTAATATATAAATACATCAGATTATATTGAATATAAGTTCCTATACAGATACCAAAGAAAAAATGTGAGCACGCTTCTGATAAAATTCCATACGTTTAGATTGATATGAACATTCATGGAAACTTTCCCTTTTACCTCTTAACAAAACACAATTATCAATTAAAAAGGCTTGCAAATAATGAAGGGGTAGAAATTAAAATTTCAAAAAACAATGTCCCGTCAAGGTCAAAAATGGTGATTTTAGGAGCTTGGCTGGTTTGTTCGGAAAAACAATTCTTGTCCAATGGCAGCAGATAGCTCCAAAAATATAGCCCTCTAGGCATCGGGGCTCTCTCTGGGCTGCGCAGTATGTGTTGTAGTTACTTGGGAATTGTATGATTCTTAGCTAATGCTCAGAGGAAATATGATGTCACCATATCTACACTAATCAGAAAAGCACTAGTAGAATCTGGAGTGATTAAATTAAACATAAAACAGAACAATGGCGGCTTTTTTAGTATGTTGGCTGCTAGTCTAGGATACCTTTGATTAGCATCTTGTTCGTGTAAGGGACATGGTCAGGGTATACAGATTGATTCTCGAAGACCTACAGACGAATTCTATATGTAAAAAAAAGAATAAATTTATAAACAGAACCTCTGCTAAATTTGGAATTGAACATGTTAACAAATTAAAAATTAAAACTTTAAGGGTGTATTTAGTAGAAATCAGTTACTAAAGTAAAAGTAAAAGGCGAGTCTGGAAATAATCATTAGAATGACTCTGTTGGTTCTGAACGCATTGGGTTGTTACGTAATAATTGTCTTTGATTCATTTGCCTCCTCCGCCGAAAGAAGTTTAAGTAATACCAAATGGATAACATGGGTTTCAATATCAAACAAACGAAGTACGCGCTTGGTGATTATGTTTATTTTATAAAAATGTTACAAGATGGTATAAATTTATGATTTATGTATAAATACTAAAATTATAATGGAAAACAAATGACAACATTATATTATTAACCATTAGGACTGTAAATGTTCTTTCTTCTCCGGGTTGTAATTAAAACTTATTAAACTGTGTTTTTATTTAGCTGGAATAATTACTATAATGGAATATTTATATATAGTGAAAAAGTAAATAAGATGAGACATGATAGAACCTCCATTGTTTGTTAGACATGTTATACCTCAATATACCGAATAGTGAGTTTCAATGAAAACTGTATGCTCGTCCTGTTTCTTTCAAATGGTAATAATTAAGAATTATTTTAAATTGCATCTGAATTTTCGTTTTGATGCGTTAATCAGATAAAGGCGAAGCTAATTACACTAAAATAGAAAAACTTGTAATTCTTCAAGTTACGGTGTAAAAAATAACAGCAAAATGCTCTACTTTCTATTAATTGCTAATAATTTAAAATAAAGGATTTTATTTAGCATTAGATTCTTTTAACACTTACAATTTTCTAACTAATTTCGAATGGGTTCTATAAGTTTACGAGTTAATTTAAGACTTAATTTAAGAGTAAGCTAATGTAACAATACCATTATCAGATATTGTCTTTATCGTCATAACTTAAGATGTTTATTTTAACAACTGGAAAGATTGTGTTTATCGAAGCGAATAACTTAAAAGTGTGATTAGTTTGTGGGTTGGAAGTTAAACAAAGTCCCTTTGTAATTTTATGACTATGGTTTTTCTTAACAACAGTTTTGTTTAGTTCCTTTCTTTTTGAGGTTCACTTCGTTTTCTAATGATATAGAATATGCATTTTACTTCTAATCCCGAGCAAATTCCATGGGAATGCCGGCAGCATTCACTCTTTTAATTTTCGATTACGGTTTATATTGTCGAAAGAAATTTTGAATCACTATCATAATCGCTATTATCAATAAATCTTTTGTCCTTATAAAAGTCTTTTAATAACGCATCTTTTGGTTTTATTCATAACAAATGAGTCAGTGTCTGAATATTTAAATTACCTCGTACTTTTCCCTTTTAATTATATGAAAAAGCAGACATTAAATATTTTGATAAATTAGAATGGAACCATTCCACTACAAGGTCTGTTTGAATAACAAACTTTCTTTTATTCTAATGAATCCAAAAAGGTTATAGTTAATCGTTGTACTAACAAATGGCGGTTTGGCTAGATACTTTAATAAAAGGTTATCATCAATGGTTGATTTAATATAACCTCTTGCGTAAATTCTCCACTCGTCTTACCGAATCAGATTGTTCATTAACTTAAAAAGTCTTTTCCGATGAATTTTTTGCTTATAAGATCTTTTTTGGTAGTAAAATCAATTCTAAAACTTTTTACCAGGACTTTTCGTCAAAGTTATATTTTGGTAATTTTTGTTACTTTTACCCTAATTGTGTATATAGTTCAAGATTTTTATAATGAACTCATAATTTGTGTATTTTCATTAAATTTGGACTATTTGTTATACATTACTTTTTCCTATTTCATTTTTTCTTTATAGTTTTACTAGATGAAACCGTTCGTCTGGTATTTTAATTTTTTCAGGAGCGAAAGGATACTCGTTGTGGGTTTTATGTATATTCTGCTGTATTCAGATCCATCGACTGAGCGATTCTTTTACCTGGCATTAATTTCTGAATTGTTTTATCGGGTATAAATTTAAATTTCCAGAGGGCTGAGGTTTGACTATGCCCACCGAGGTTATTGGCATCGGGTACATAATGTATTTTGCGGTTCAGTTTGGTAATCATAATCTTTCATATATTGTATTGTTTGCTTTACTGTATCTGTTGGGAAATATACGTATTCTCCTCTAGTCCTTTTGCATAAAAAGTTACATTCGATTCATTATAAATCTACTTTCCAGTCATTTTTAACATGCAATTCCCCCAACCTTAAAAAAACCAGGACTACTAAATGAATGACAAGGATCTATTTGTAGTGACTCTAAACATGTTTTCTAAAATTTTCGACTACGCTCGCCGCTAGTAATCTCAGTTTTTAAATATCGATTTGATATCTCCCATTGTTTTAATTTTAAATTTATTCCAAACGTTTTTTTAGCATGTGTTCGTCTATCATTATCAGAAATATTAGATTTCATTTACATTTAATAAATCTTCTTTAGAAGGTATTTTGTTTCTTTGAATTTTGTTAATGAATCCCCTGTATCATATTGAATAAACACCTTTTGTTTTTTATAAATTATGTTCTTGCACTCACTCTTGGATATAGTTAAGTTCTGGAATATTTTTACTGGGTTCTTCCAATGATTGAACAATAATTGGAATGAAGCATAAAGACTAAGTCGAAATCATAAATGCCAATATCTTTCACATAGTGTTAGGAATAACATTGTTTCTTTTTGGTTTTCCTATTTTTGCATCCTAAATGACCGTCCATCAACCTCTAATTATGAAAATACGGATTTTGATGCTGTTAGTTAAAATTAATATTCCTTCTGAGTGAGCACGTCCTGCTGATTTTCCTGTTATATACAAGTGATCCCGGACAGGATTTTCATTGTCCTATTGCTTTTTCACAGATGTGACAGACTTTTGTTTTGTAAATTTCGCTTTCATCGTTTTTAGCATTGTCATCTTTGTTAAATGTTCTTTTAATCTTTCTTTCCATATGTCCTCTCCTCAAGCGAGTTTTTCATAAACTATACACTGCATTAGGGCTCTCTATAAATCTGGTGTTTAGTATAACTGTTTCATAACAAGAACACGTTAAGCCTACCACAATCTATAGATTGTGATATGGTTCTAATGAGCTTCGTGATGGTAATGGTTAACTTTTTTTATGATTCAAATCAGCATAGATTACAAGGTACTGCTAACCTTATGTAATTTTTAAAAATTGTACTTTAACTCTTCCCTCTTTGGCATTTTATTACACCTTTAATACTTAAATAGCTAACGAGTGGATTGTTCATTTAATTTCGTCTTGAGAAAAATTGTTGCAGACCAGCTTTTACGAGCAGTGTTTGTTTATTGCATGTTTTTGTTTTGTTAACATTAATCTATTAACGTCTTTTATCCGAACATAATGTTTACTACAGTGGCGTTAGCTCTCTTACGTCATCATCATTATTTTAAATCATTTATTTTATCATTAGTAATTGCACATGTCCAGTGTTCTTCGTATGATATTTTTGATATGTACAATGAGAATTCCCGTAGGTTCTTCATATCCAAATATATTAAATGAGATATCATTTTAAACTTCATTTTAGGTATTTGATTTTGTAAGCAGGAAGTTTAATTCCAGTAAATCAAGATCGGTATATGGGTGTTTTATTTTAGGAAACTCTATGAGGTTTTCTTAACACAGGAAATTTGTAAGCTAATTACACAATCTAAAGCATATCGTTATCATCATTCTTTATATTTATGATCTTTCTTGGATGTGTGTATGTTTTTGGTACTTCTAAATCACTTGAAGCACCATGGCTAAATACTTATCTATTTATATAATTAGGCATCAGCTGACTCTATCTCTAGCGCTTCCCTTCAGAATCCATTACCAATGTTATTTATTATTTCATCAGAATCGCGTGACGTAAGTTTTTTTTATTTCATTGTGTTTAAGGTCTAAGCCTGATTGAAATACGCTGATTTATTTTTATCAGTTTATCCAGGTTTACAAGTTATTTTTAAACAACGTTTATTTTTTATTACCTTTTACAAGTTTTACAGTTCAGATTTAGTATTTCTAAAGAGCGTCGTTTATTATGTTAATATAACTGATTCTTGGATCTGTCTGTATGTATTTTAATTTCAAATTTCTTTATTGTTGTGTTTTTTGGAGAGTCTCTCGATTTCCATCTTATTTATATTTAGAAAATGCAATTCGTTAAGGCCAGAAGTATTAAAAATATTAAAAATAATTAAAAATTAAAAATAATAAAATAAAAAAGTTTTAAATTATCTTTAGCGAAGATTAAATATAAAATTATATCTTTTTCCATCATTTTTGATATTCCACATTGTACTCGTGTTTTCGTTCTCCTTTGCACAGCATTGTTTTGCCCAAATTAAGACCAGGTCTTTATACCTGCGTATTTTTCTTTATATGTTTTGTTTTTTTCTTCTATTATCCAGTCGGTACAATAACATTTTTAGGATTGTTCGAGTATTATTTGGTCTGGGACCAATCACATAATCTTTCATTCCGCATTTTCTTCTTTCATTAATTAGACAGAACCACAGTTCCATTCCATAAATTATTTTTAAGATAAGGATCTTAACATGTTGTAATTTATCAATGACTGGTTTTGTATTCAATATGCATGCCTAACTATTGATAAGTTTTGATTTAACCAGTTCTTCTTTAAGACTTTTTTATATGACTTTTTTGTCTGATTCTTATTCTCCCTAAGTGCTAGAATTGTTGCATAATCATTCTATCGTACCTTTCTATTACCCTATATATAATTATTATAGAAAAAAATCTTTAAAAAAACAGCACTAATAGAAATTATATTAGATGAAAATTTGTTTTATAATTATCTATATCTTTTTGAATAAGATGTTAAAGTCATTTTTGCTAATGTTATCAGTCACTGTTTTAAATTAATACCTCTTGAACATTCGTTTAAACATTCTTCTGTGTAATTTGTGTAGTTTTTCTAAATAATCTAAACCACTCTTGTTTTCTGCGTTCTGTTTCTTTTTTGGATCGTTAAAACTATTTCTGGTCGGTTTTAACATAAACAAATCATCAATTGGGTTTTTCTCGTATGGTTTTATAATATATCAGTTCGGAAAGATGTATACGCTGCCCACTCGGGTCAGTTTATACCACCGTTGTCGTGATTTTTGTTCTGTAACGTTTACTGTTAGTTAATACAACGTTCATAGACAGAGAATACACCATCGAAACTGTTTAGGCAAAAGAATACATTTTATAAATGACTATTTAAATTGTTACTGAAAGGAACCTCATATTTGGAAGTTCTTGCAGCATCAAGTTCAAAAGTTGTATGAATTATAATCAGAGTCCATAACATTTGTGCCATTCGTGAATGGTTCTGAATTAGATTAAAATTTAGGATTATATTCTTTAATAATATCTAAAAGTACTTTTCCTTGGCCATATTCTTCAACTGTTACATTTTTCTCATTTAATAAATACTTATCGAAAAATCGTAATAATCTTTAATAAACTAATCTTTAATTCAACTCTCTTCTGTTTACTTTTATATCCGTTAAGTTGAATTCCTTCATGTGCATTTCAAGAAGTGTTGTATTTTTTTCTTGTCCTGGGCTTTTCTAATAGTAGTGTAAAATACCTGAATAACTTTATTTGGATCTTCTTATTTACGTTTCCAATCCGAGCCTTTTGTTGTAAGTTGTTTTATTTGTGATGATGTGTTTAAAATAATTCTTGTCGTCAGTTTTAAGTCTTTAGTAAATTGGTAATTACTGATGAACAGCACCAGCATGCTACAATACAGGAATCGCTGAACAGTGCTAATGCACTGAGCAACCACAAATACCTGCTGTCTATTAATCCAGGACTACGCTTGCCGCAAACTTGTAACTTTTTTCTGTAGCAGCACTAGTTTAGTTAAGTGGGATATATTGATCTTTGTTTCTTCTATTCCATTTGAGAACTTAATTTTTCTGCTCATTTCTATAATTACACTTTTTTATTTCTAACTTAAAATTTGTTCAAGATCCGGCTATAACGGAACCAACTATTAATTTTTCTCTATCAACCCTTCATTTTCTAAAGCTTGTTTTTTCTATAGATCTCGTCTAATAACTTTTTCAATTTAAAAACTTCTTGTGTAGTAGGTAACAGTTCTTGTCCGTAAAGAACCTTGAACTATTTCATTATTAAATCTTTAATAGAGTATGTTCTGGGATTTTAGTATTAATTTTTAATTATGAATATTTTTTCTCCTGTCCTTTGTTGTTATCCTTTTTCGAAATGTCTTTTAGTTTGCTTAAGCGAACTCATCACCAATTTTAAATTTTCTTTGCTCTTTGGTATCTTTAAGCACCAGAAATAAATTGAAGTAAACGTAACATTTATTAAGTTTTTTACTTGGCTTCGGTTGGTGCATTTTTATCCTAGATTTTTTTGTTTTTGTATATTTATCAACCATATCCTGCCAATTATCTAAATAGTAAATATTATTGCTTGTAATATTTCCCATTATCTTTTAAAAGTTCTATGAATCTTCATTCTCCAGCTTTGCCTTCAGTAAATGTATTTCACAGATAATTCATATTTTTTCAAAATGAGCAAACTTTTATTATAATCTTTTCCTTCGTCCTACCCATAAATTTGTTGGAATCCTTGCAGTCGTCGGGACTTTCGTCCCTGTTCTAATCTTCAGAATTTTCTTTTTTCATGCTTCATACAGATTCTCCCAGTTTTTTCTTTAAATGGAATAACCAGCGATTTACTAATATATCAATAACCGGTTCACAGTACTTTTACTCCTTTATTATATTTTGAAGCTTGCATGTGCACTAAATCAGCTGACCAAGTACATCAATATCATTACATCACTCTTCGTTTCCAATTTCCTTTTTAATTGGTTTGTGTAATTCTTCTGCTAATTCCCATAACTCATGTGATTCCGGGGGTAGACTCCTACCCCCTTTTCCGGTTTTTGACTTTCGTTTTTGTCCCAACCCAGTTTGTATGTCGTTTATAGCTGGTGTTACAACGAATGTTTTGCATCGTTCTCCACAGGTGTTTGATTTGTGTTTATTTAATGGAGAAGCATTTGCTTATCACATTACTCTTTTTTACACCACTGTCATAGCAAAAGTCATGGATCCATACATCTGCATCCTTTCGTTGACAGGAGTTCCGTTATCTAAAGGATTTCCTGGTCCAAAATATTATCCTGGAAGTTAACCTTTTTTTTAGGTAATAAGGTAACATTGCTTGATGAATATCTAATTACCTGCTGTGATCGTACTTGTAAAACATTTGCTTTCATTTTCCCCACGAACGAACAGGTGCTTTTATCATGTTTTCTCCATTTTTTTGTTATAACAGATGGGGTTTTTATATCAGTACAACTCTTCTTCTTTTCAAACAATATTATTTTAATGTTAAAACTCATCTATCTCATTTTATTAAAACGTCTAGTTGTTTAACACCTGTGATTTTAAATTGTCGGCTTGGTCGTCCGGGCGAGATTAGGTCACATGGGGTTAGATTTTTCAAACCATCATTTTCTACTACTTTGACATCAAGGAATGAGATTCACGTAATTTCGTCGTGCTTTTATGCTGTCTTTTAGAGATAAATTTTTTTGTTCATGGTAACAATTATTGGATTATTTATACCAAACGTCTGTCAGGGGATGTATTAGTCCAAAAACACGGGCCATTTGCCGACTCTTAGTCCTCTACGAGGCTTGTACCTGTCCAGCAAATCAACAGTGGTACTTGGGAATTCAGTGTGCATGGCTTGAGTAATGTCAAGATTGTGAACTCAATTCGGTGCTGAACCGGAGGCCAATGCAACTCTTTCAAGACTCGTTTATTGTATCGCGAGTCCTTGGTTATGATCGGCCACTGTGTTTTGTACACATTGAATTATTGCATGTGTCTTTGGAATTATTCCTACAGCAGGAGTTGCATTAGTCTACTTTCATGTAACCGACAGTAGCATCAAGCTGTGATTATGCCTAATTTTGGCATTTGGCCGGAAGTTGTGTTTACGAACTGTACATAGAGAGGAACATGCTGTGTCATGACCATGTTTTGAATCCATTCTGCATCGAGGATTCTTCACAAAATTGATGGTTTAATCCGACGAGGGTCCACTTTCACGCAGATATCTTCAGTTTTTTTGTGTGATTTGGTGGTGAAACAAGACTATTTTCAGTATTGACTCAGCATTTTCTGATGCATCCAAAGACTATGTTTTGTGAGACCATCTCAAATCGAGATAGGCTCATGTTTGTAGAAATATTTTTTGGCTTAGATACGTATAGTTTGTTGAGTCTCAGCATAAACTTGATTCAGTCATGGCATGCTGCAGTTTGAACCGACGGGTTTTGTGTCATGATATAGTTTTCGTCCTAGCAGATCTTGTGGTACACTGTATTCATGTGGACTGAGTGACATTCGCCATTTTACTGAGACTGCGGTCATCAGATAAGAAGTCATCCACTCTAGTGGTTTTCCAATGATCCCGAGTCTTATTTCAAGCAGTTAACGCACGTTTTCCATGGTCGATAGTATCCACGCACAGCTGATAAGTCAAGCATTACCAAATTGTGATTTCGTTTGTGTCCAGGATTGAAGAATGTCATTTGAACTTTGAGAGTGTATTTTCTGTATGATAGTGCTTTCTGTAGCGACATGTGCGTTCATGCAGGTTCGTTCGAAGTCAAGTGGCACTCCATGCGCATCTTTTTTTTTACAAGCAAATCTTGAAGCCCCATTAAAAGAGCTATTTCATTAAAGATAACACCTGACCCTTCCTTATCTATCTGTGTACAATTTTCTAACAACTTTACAGGACTATGGAATTTCGAAGATTCACCGATATTAAAATATAAGAAGTACGGTTTATTTTCTCTGTAAAACTCTTTAGCTGAGGTAAATGACATTTCATAATAATACCTGCAAATTCATTAACTGTATTTCAAATCCTTTCCCTTCAATTGCCTTAATCTTACCACTTTCATCTTTGAGCATAAATGTTTACATTAATCCTGATCAAAATTTATAAGGTTTCTTAGTTTAAAACTCTTTACTACTTTATGTGTTCCATGTTTGTGAAACTACGTACATAGAATCCTTTAATTTCATTTCAAGATATTATATCCTGATGTAAAATGATAGATAGTGAAAATCTATTGTGACATCTCTAACTGTCCCTGCAAGTATGCTTTTTTAGCTGTTTAAATTAAATTGAAAATGTCAGCATTTTTTGCCAAATTAGCCATGTGACATACATAACACAAGCTTGTTACTTTTTCTTTTCTTCTTGAATCATTTTGGCAAGAGTCACGTTACACACGTTTTTTAATTGAAATAGATACAGTTATGGCATGTTTAAAATACTTTAGTTTAAAACTATTGGAAAAGGTATAATATCATTACTTTGTTTGAGAAGGGACTCTAACGTTACCAACTATCTATTTTAGTATACATTTGTTGTGTGCCGTTTTTTTTAGTTATTGATTGTGGAGATTTATATTTACCTTAAATTATAACGGACTTACGTTCCTTCTCCTCTACGTTAAATACAGTACTTTTATACATATTTCATAATAACAGGATATGTGGAGTAGTTGTTTATGTCACTTTCGGTATCTATAATCAATCTGCTAGCCCAGTACCTGAGGTTGTATGGTCAACTATCTGTATACATGTGAATCTGTTTATCTACATTTATGCCGATTTCTTCTTCTCGGGTAACCTGCTCTCTTCATGTATCTAAATATTTACAACATTTCAGGTCTACCCACTATGTTAGGTCCATTTATACTTGCAACATTATTTACATAAGGGTCTATTTTATTAATGTTAAGTCTATAATACTCTTCTCGGCAGGTAACCTCCAAATGTTCGGTAATGGTACAGTGTATCAATAGTAGTTTATATCCTCCACAGAAAGAAGAGATATAATATTCGAGCTGGAACTCCGACCATGAATCCAGTGAAAGTAGGCTGTTATTTTAGGAATCTTTAAATTGGAATGTTACCAAGATTATAAATCCTATGTGTGAATGATTGGAGGGATGAAAAATTACAGAAGTAGAATGAATCTATTTCTTGGTGCCTTCATTTTTACCTGCTGAATATATTTCATGGCGTATTTTGTTTAGCCAGATTTAGCTCTCGCGATGTCCTCCCTAAGGAGAAGATCTATCTTTGGTTCCCGGTGGCAGCCAGTTATTTCTACGGACTTTAACACACCTTGAAATCCACTTTTCTGGATTCATGGAGGATATGTCGGGTGTGCACAAGATACTCGTTTGCCAAATTAATGCAAACCGCCCCCACAAGACACCGTTAGTGCTGAGATAAGCCCATTTTCCCTATTCAGACCATGGTGCTTGATATTATATTTTTATGTTTCTTTTTTAAACCATTAAGCAAAATGTGAAAAAATCCACCCAATTTTGTTATTTGTTTAATCGTACAGAATACTGGCTAATCGTTAGAATCTGTTTTGTTAGTAAGTTATGACTTGAATTAATGGATATTTTCTTATTTTAAAAGAACATGGATTCAATGAGTTGGAATCACACTTGTGCTAATTATCTCTTGAAATTCGAAAATAATCAGAACATTTTCAAACCAGTAATTTGACAACTTCATCAGCAGTGTTCATAGACTTCTGAGGCGAAGGATGTATTAAATTAGAACCCATTTTCAAGGGAAATAGGTCGTTAAAGCTGATCTAGCACAATAACTCGTCCGCACCACATCCTATTTAAATAATGTGGAATACGGGAAGTCTGTAAATGCATGCCTTATTATGCACAAAGCCTTTATCATAGTCCAAAATTGGAATCTCTTTTTTTATTTTTCTGGAATACTGAAAGTGGTTTACGTTTTTGTTTTTTTTTCAAGGGTAGAAGCCCCAAAGTAATGCACAAGAGATCCGAAGGGTCGCCTGATCCTCCGGAAATCTGATCTCTGTACAGGATGACGTTGGTCCGTGACCTCCACAACGAAAAGAAAGTTAACATTTCAAGGAATTAGAGAACGAATCTCTGAATCTGGTCGGGAAGAAATTTGTAAGTCGACAGGTAATCAAGAATAATTAGTCTCTATCTGCCGAAAAAGAAATGAGATCCAGAATGTAGAGAATACTAATAAACGTGAGGATCGTGTTGTTTTTGACAGGCCTCAGATCAGGGAAATCATTAATCCCGATGCCAGGCAAATTTTTTTTCGATGGAAGGAATACATAGGAACTTTGTCAAAACCTTTTGCTGCCTTATTCCTGCAATTGGCTATGAAGAGTTTGTTTTCATCTACAGATGCAGTGCTCGTTGGAGAGGCTGCTGAGTATGTCTTCAATCAACTACGGCAGATATACTTAATCGTAATCCATAATGATGGCAGCTTTGGAGTCACGTTTAACGAGCGCAGCCAGTTTTCCTACTAACTATTTTGGAAGGTAGAAACTTCATTCAGCATGGTAAAGCTGCTGAATATTTTTTCTGAAATGGAGCTTGTCAGAAAGGTATCCGACAGCTGATAATAGACAAGGAAACGATCAACGTACGTCACTTTATCACAATTGTTGCAATATCCAAAGCTCCCCTGTTTTGCGTCATACAGAACCGCAAACATCGATGAGTAAAAAAAACTATTCTTGAGACTACACGGTCTTCGGGTGAGATTCAAAGGGTGTGCACGAGTCCAGGGAGGTGAATTTGATCAAGAATAAAGAAAATTGGTACCCCTGCAGTATGGCCTGATTTTATAATTCTTACTGGATAGATAGGAGGCCGGATTTTACACTTGCGTGAACGCAGCTAGTAACCTCACCTTCTGACTAGAAAGTAGATTCCATCATTTGGGAAAGACATTAAAACATCATTTGGCAAAAATTTCGACGTCTGGCTATCAAATAAAATATTTGTCCTACAATCTCAGAAGCCAACATTTAAGGAGGGTATCGGATAAAATCGTATGATGTTTGTCCTGTTATACATGTGGCGAGGTTGGACATTTACAATCAATGCTAAGCAAGACGGAGAGAAAGTTACCAGAAAAACGGAAAACTAGGTGGGACTGATGCTATCGGCCGCAGCATTGGTCCAAAACCTTGTGAATGATCTGTGACAATCATTAAGTGTCTTGAAAATTTAAATTATGAGTGCTCCATCTTTTGAAGACTATATGTTATATACCGTCTAATTTTGTGAATGACACAGTGCTTGTGCAACCAGACTATCACCAGCTCTTTATAAAAACTCCTGATTCAGAAACCCAGAGTTAAGCAGCAGCCTTCTCTTAGATTGAAGGCGCTGATATGGATTTTGCATGGAGATCGAGTACTGCAGTTACTTTGAAGATAGGCAGGACTACTTTGTTCAATGGGTTACTGGTCGCGCCCTATCGAGAGATGGGTTACTTGCGGCTTGGATTTTCTGATCATTTATGACTATACCTAGAGGGTTTGAGTTGCAATGGAAAAGCGGTGGAACTTTGATTGAGAAACGTCTTTTCAAGACGCTGTAAGCTACATGTACTGTATACAATTTCGTTACCAACCTCCCCGACTCTGAATGCCACATTCCCTGGTGAATAAAGCCTTTCCATCGTTTTTTAACTGAACAGTTTAATAACCATCTGAAAGTATAGAAGGGCTTCGCGTTGTTCAGAACATTTACATTAGCTTTCGGAACATTCAATTTCACGACACTAAACCAACGAATAAAAGGACTGTCTATCACCTACAACCAGAGTATAAACACTTCACAAAATTACAATGACGAGTTCTGACCTTTAGGTTTCATCGAAAGTGGAAGAGAGTGACATCTGTGGTGAGCCTACGTCTTATCAATCAGAATAGTTTAAAAGATTTTGATCAGTGGACACATTTTGACCTTTAATGTATCAAAATGGAGTACCCCTTCGGACTTGTACATCGGTCTAGTGTGAACTCTACACAGGACAAACTTACCCTGCTCGTTATTAGAGATTTAAATCATATTCACTGGACCCAGTGGATTTTGGGAGATTAGCGCCATAAAGCACTAAATTGATACAGCAGACGCAAGACAATCGAAAAACCCGACCGGGGTGCCGAAATCTTTGAAGGTGAAGAAGGGAAGGTCATTCAACACAGTTAGCGCTGGAGTTTATCAAAGAACGTACAGTCCTTGGTCTTTTCTCACTATTTTTTTGTTAGAAGCCGAGATTGAGTACGAGGGCCTGTATTGATTACAGACGTCTTATATATTACGTCAGGTGCATACCACCCATACCAAAAATTGATGAAATGGTTGGATTTATATTACATTGAGCTATGTACCCTTCATTACATTTTATCTTGCTAGTTTTTTTCGGCAACTGAAGTTGATCAAAAAATGACAGTCCAAAAAGCATTTTGTACAAGCAGACGGTCTCTAGATATGTTACTTTTACCTATGGACTTTGCACCTCACCCTCACCTCTTCAACCGTGATGAGAATTAGTATTTCTGGACTTTCAGGGAAAAGAAACATTATTATATTCCTTGAATGATATATTATTTGTTTTTGCCTAAAGTTTTGATGAAAGTCAGCAGCTTGAAGGAATTATTTGGAAAGTTAAAACAGCTTAACCTAAAACTGAAACCAATAGGGAAATAATCTCTTTTATGACATCATGTGATTTCAGGAGTCACCGTAAGCTTGAATGGGGTCAGTCCAACTATGTGAAGAAACATACGGTCAAAAATTGGCATGTGCCTAAACGTTTTAACTGAACTTAGGCGCATGTTCAGTGTTGTTCCTATTAAAAGATTTATCAGGTCATTTTACATGCGAGCCGCACCAGTGAATAGACTGGATGGGGCCGGTCAGGCTTTTCAATTGGGGCGCTGAGCACCCAAGTTCATGTGAGGATTTAAAGTCTTCTTTGTGGAAAAGTTTAGCCTATCCAAATCATACACGCTTATTCCCATTTTGGAGTTTGATGCGAGTGACACCCGGAATGACGGGATGTTTAAGTCAGAACAGTTTTGCGAAGTTCATGAACAGATGTTCGAAAAAGTCAGTTTGCCCGTAAATCATTGACAAAGCTCAGAGCCGAGATACTGTGTTACACGTCGGGAACTGTTTAGCAATGTTACTTTATGCATACTTTTAAGACCCTAGCTTTTAGGTAAACAGTTTTTATGAGACTGAACACATCGATTTCAATTGATTATGTCATTTAAGAGTCTCCCACCAGATACATGACAAATGGTTGAAATTATGCGCACAGTTTGACTTACATATGACTCGACAGGTCGTAAACTCTAAACATTGACAGCTTAGCTGCATTCCGTGTGGTCCAAAAGACTGTGATTGTTTTGAACCCAAAACCACACGTTCTTGAAATCTTACTGTAAAGGTTGTAAGACTTGCACAAAAAGGCATATGAATGGTCCACTTTTGCAAATGTAGATGATTTTGATCCCCACGTTTAACCGGAACCAACTGTTCCTCAGGAATCCGTGTGATACTAAGTTTTTAAGCTTAATCGTTATTCATCTTTCCCACCACCCGCACTTACCTACCCCCCACCCTACCCCCCTCCCCCCCCACCTGCCCCCCACACCCCCCCACCCCCCCCAATCACCACCCCCTACCCCCCAACCCCACACTCCAACCCCCCCCACCCCCACCCACCCCCCCCCCCCACCCTCACCCCCCCAACGCTCACACCCCCCACTCCCACCACTTCCCCCCCCACCCACAGTTTCCCCCCCCCCCACCCACCCCCCACCCCCCTCTAATTCCTTCCTTCGCCTCACTCCCCCCCTCCACCCCCCCCACCCCACCCTTTCCCCTCCCCCTTTTCCCCCCCACCCCATCCCGCATTACATCCCCCCCCACCCCCCCCCCCCCTCCCACCCCCCCCCCCCCACCCACTCCACCCACCACCACCCCCACCCCACCCCCCCTCTACACACTTTAAGCTTATCAGTTATTCATCTTTTACCGTAATCCCCCAACCCCCCACCCCAACCTCCACCTCCGCAACCCTCCCAACCCCTCCCACACCACACCCCCTCCCTCAACAATCCCTCCCCACCCCCACCCACCCCCGAACCCCCCGCCCCATCACCCATTCCACACCCCCCCGAACCCCCCCTCCCCCACCCCCCTATAACCACCCCCACCCCCCACACCCACCCCACCCTCCCCCCCTCATCCCCTTCCCCCTCCCCTCCTCCCCCTCCACCCCCAAGCCCCTCCCCGTTACCCCCCCCCATCACTCCCCCCCCCACCACCCCCTCCCACCCCCCCACACTCCCCACGCCCACCATCATCCCCCAACCTCCTTACCGCACTGTTTCCCTATCCCCCCCCCCCCCCCTCCCAACCCTTACACTTTCGTCGTCGCTCCACACGCCCCCTTTAACCCCGACCCTCACCCCATCCGCGACTCCCACCCCCCCCAATACTACCCCCCCACCATCATTCCCCCCACAACACCCCCCCACCACTCACCCCCGACCCACCACACCCCAGCCCCCCCCACCCCCCAAATCTCCCCACACCTCCCCCCGCCCCCACCTTCCACCCTTACGCTCCACACCCATACCTTGTCCGCCCACCCGCCCCCGGCCCCCCCTCCCCCTACACCACCTTACTCCTCCCCTACTCACCATCCCAAGTTCGTTACCCCCCTTCCCACTTACTCTCGTCCAGTTCCCCTCCCCTCAACCCCCCTCCCTTGCCCCCCTCCCCCCACACCCCCCACCAATCTTTCCACTCCCCCACACCACTCGCCTCTCAACCCCCCATTCACCACCCCACCTGTACCGCCCCCCCCCCACAACCCCCCCCCGTCTACTTCCCCCCTCCCCTCTCCACCCCTACCCCCAACCCCCCCTTCCCGCCCCACTCATTCCCCCATTGTCCCCTTTCCCCCACCCCCCTTTCACCCCCCCACCCACACCACCATCCACTCCCCCCCCCCCCCCCCCCCCACCTTTTCCTACCCCGTTCTCTCCCCCATCCCCCCCTCCCCACCCTTTCCACCTATAACCTACCCCCAACCCACCACCCACCCACACACCCTCCACCCCCTTCCCAACACCCTCTCCCCTCCCACCCCTCCCCCCCTTCCCACACAACCAATGCCTTACGCCACCCCCACCCCCCCCACCTTCCCCACCTCCCCCCCCCCCTCCCCGCCCCTTCCCCTTCCACCCCCCCCTCCACCCTCCCCACCCTTTCCCCCACCCCACCCACCCTCCACCCCCACCCACACCCCCCACCCCCCACCCCAACCCCCCCCACCACACACACAACTCTCCCTCCCCCCCCCCCCCAACCCCCCCCCCCCACCCCACACCCCCCTCCCCTCCAACCCCCCCCCCCCGACACCCAACCCGCCTTACCCCCCCCCCCACCCACCCCTCCAACCCACCCCCTCTCACCCCCCCCCTTTCCCCCCCCCACCACACACTCCCGCAACCCACCTCAATCACCCCACCTATCTACACCCCCAAACCGCCCCACCCCCCCCCTCCCACCCCTCCGATTTCACCCCAACACCCCCCACCCCCCCACCCACCCCCCCCCCACACTCTACCACCCTTCCCACACCCCCCCCCTCCCCCCCACCCACCCCCCCACAACCCCTTCCGCCACATCATCACCCCCCCCACCCCCCCCCCTCACCGCACCCCCCCGCCCCATGCCACCCCCCCCTCTTCCACACCCTCCCCCCCCCACACCCCCAGCCCCACCCCCACCCCCCCCCCAACCCTTACCCCACCGCCCACCCTCTAAACCTACCCCTAACTTCCCCCCCCCCTCGTACAACGACCCCCCCCCCCCCCCCCCCCGTTTCCCCCCCCACCCCAGCCCCCCACTTTCACCCCCCCCCCACCGCCGCCTCCCCCCCCTCCCGGCCCCCTCTTCCTCCCCCCGACCCCCCTTTCCACCGCCACCTCCCCACGTTTCCCCACGGCACCACCCCCCCCCCCACCCCCACTACCCCCCACAACCCCCACCCCCCACTCCCCCCCCCCCCCACCCCAATCCCCTTCATCCCCCTCTCCCTTTCCCCTCCCCCCAAACCCCCCACCCCCCACCCCCCCCTCCCTTTCACCCTTGCACTCATAGATCATTTCTTGTCACCAAGACAAAAGGATCAAATATTTTATGTTGGCCCGTCACTACCTCAGGAACCTTCATCGCCTTAGCATCTACATGAGGACTTAAGCCTAACTACAGGAGTATCTTGGAAGGGGTGAGAGAGGGAATAATTTGGCTAAAAGTCATTTCTTCTCTGAAATGACCATGACACTTCGTCAGAGCCAGTGTTTTCTGTAAGTTTTATGAAGTTGCGGAACAATTTTCGGGAAAGGGCAATTTTAATGCGCAGAGACAAAGTCTTAAATCATACAATTCTGGCTGGTCAATAGCTCACTCACAGGGGTGTAGGAGCGGGGTGTACTACAAGAGTTTGGGTTGCTACTACAGAGTTTAACTCGTATAACGCAGACGATTGTGGACAACGTCACGGGTAAGTCATAGATACTAACGTACATAGCTATCCAAGCCGCAACACGCTATAATATTACTGTGTTTTCAGTCAACACCTACATAACAAACAATGAACGGGGTTGATTATGTCAACATATGTCGAGCTCAAAACATATGCAAACAAAACTACCTGGCAGTTCGTAAGATAACTTGAAACCGGTTAAATCTAAACACACATAGAAATTATATCAGATAGTGATGGTTTTCAACTGATAGAAAGTGATCTAATGATGCCGTGTTTGCCATTTTTTGCATGTTTGCGAGTGTTTACAATGTTTTTGGTAATTAAAAAAAACCTAACACAAAACAACAATTGTTATTTTGTTGTTTTTTTCAACCCCTGAAGGATGTTATGGTCCCACCATTGTCTGTTCCGTCCGTTCCGTCCGTCCATTAGCAATTTCGTGTCGCTCTGGTAACTCTTAACCCTTGGAGGATTTCAAGAAACTTGACCAATGTTCCCACCCCGAGACACCTTGCAAGCTTCATGTTTCTGGCTATCATCATTTCAGGTCAAGGTCACACTTAGGGGGTCAAAGGTCATATGAGTGTGTTGCAGGCGCTTGTTTCGGATGACTAGCTTCAAGTTGACGGTCAAGGTCACACTTAGAGTGAAGTCACTATATGACTTTCTGGGTCCCACTCTGTAACTCTTGAGATTCTTGAAGGATTTTCAAAGAAACTTGGTACAAATGTCACCACACTGAGGCAACAGGGCAACACAAGTTTTAGATGACTGGCTTTAAGGTCAAGTCACACATAGGCAGTCAAGGTCATATATGACTTTGCTTGTGTATATTGCTATGCATTGCAGTGCTGTTGGTTTTAAATTTGGCAGATCCCATTTTTTTCTACGCCCGTCCCGACTTAGCTTCAAGTTGGTAAGATCGTTGGTCTACGGATCGCGTGGCGGGGTCGCGAGTTTTCGATCCTCGGGCGGGGCGGAATGTTCTCCATCCAACTATTTGATAACACTTGTGTCTGCAATCATTCAGTCCCTCCACCCTGATAATTCATGTGGGAAGTTGGCAGTTACTTGCCGGACAGGCTTGTACTGGTACAGAATCAGGAACACTGGTAGTTAACTGCCGCCGGTTACTGATGAAATATCTGTATGAAATGCGTTAACCCAAACAAAAAACAAACCATTTAGGTCTCTTACATATTATTTTTTAATTACTTCCCTTTTTTTGTTACTACAATATCTTATTTTGAAACTTTTTTTGATTATTGGCAGCTAAAAAAACCGAACCACTTTTCTGTGGTACACCATGGATGGGTCATACATTTGTTATATGTTTTTGGACTACCCTTTATCTGGTAAAATTTTTTTTTGTGGACTTTAGAATTTTTTTTTTTAATTTTTTTTTTTTTGTTTCCTGTCCTTGGGCTATCAACAACACACAATCAGTTCTTTAATTTTCGCTCCATACTCCTGATAGTAACACTTCTGACATTTCCCCACTTTCACATCCTCTTGTTTATCAATAATTTAAGTACGTACAATAAACTAAACAAGTTGTTTATAGTTCCTTATATCAATGAAGGTACCCATAGCACGACAGCTCACAATTTACAGACTATACTGAGTATGGTTACCACATGTGGCGAAAATAATGGCATAATAGAATTTGTATAGTAATAATCGGCAGGTAATATGATTCGCGGACTCAGATCCACCGTGAATATCGCGAAATTTGAAACACCACAAATATTTCTACACTATTAAGTAAACCCTCGCATCTTTGTAGATCATGTCCGAAGTGTTGCAAGTTGCCGCGGAAATGACCCCACACATGGATTGCATAATTCCTCTGGAGAGGAAACGGAAAATCTTCAAGACGATGATATCGCTGCTGAGTCTCCCCCGCAGTGAGAATTATGGCTAACTTGGACATTTGTGTCCTAAGGATGGTGTTCTCTTTAGCATCACCCTACAAATAGACTGGACAGATATCTTTAGTAGCCCGCGCCGCTTAGCTCAGTACGTATAGCGTCGTCTATGGATGCGGGATCGTGAGTTCGATCCTTGGGCGGGGGCTTATGTTCTCCCCTCCGTGACTTTTTGATAAACGACCTTGTGTCTGCAAATCAGTAGTCCTGCCCTCTGAGTCATGTGGGGAAGTTGGCGTTATACTTGCGTAAGAACAGTTTTGTACTGGTAACAATCCAGGACAGCTGGTTCTGTGAACTGCCCCTTGTTATATGACTGAATACTGTTGAAAACGGCGTTCAACCCCTCCCCACACCCACCCCGCCCCCCACACGCCCCCGAAAAAAAGATATCTTTAGTGCCCACCATTTTTCGACTGTCGCAGAACGAAATTATGTCACTGAGTTTTCTGGTAGAAAGTTTTGGCTCGATCGAGTATGAAATTTAATTTTTTAAGATTTTTTTGTATAATTTTTTGAATGACGATTTTTTGTTTTATTTCATACCACTAAAACCGAATCTTACGATGGAACCCATAACGAATATGATCCGTGCCTATGCAAAACCACATATTGGTGGGTTGCGCGCAGCTGGATCAGACCAGCTCTGCGCTCAGCGCAGTCTGGTAGGATCCATGCTGTTTCGCTTCAAAGCCCATGCAGTGAAACTGTTACGAACAGCATGGATGCCTTACCAACTGCACAGATGGGGACTGGATCCATGCTGTCACACGCCCACATTGGTTTCACATGGCGTGGCTCATCTATAATGCATGTACTCCATATAAAATACAAATATGTTTATTCAGTCCACGAAACCAAGTAAAGAGCATTCCCTCAAAAGAACCATCAAACTGGAGTATTCTAATAAATTCCCATGTTATTTACGTTTTTAAGGACATATTTTACATCATGATATGTATTCTGACCAATCTCCATTGACCATGGGGTACCGATATTCACAAGCTATGTAAACTATTCCATGAGCCTTTTTAAAAACTTGGCCCATATGCACACAAAAATTCAAACCACTTGTAATGCGGAGATTCACTGATGACATTCTTATGATCTGTCCACACTCTTGAGAGGAATTAGTTTCCTCCATTATGGCTTTTAACAATTATCAGGTTTCCATAAAAGTCTCGATAAACATCAATGCAGAACATGTAAATTTTCCAGACATTACAATTTTGAAAAACCAGTGAGAAACATCAACACAAAAGAATACACAATCTACAGATGCGTATCTACACTAACATTACACTCATCATCCCGGAACATTAGAAAAACAGCACAACATATAGCCAAGTGGCACGAATCCTTCGCATCTGCACACTACAGACTTTTTAACACAGTAAATGAACTTATGTGTGAACAAGAGATCACAGAGTGATCTTGGCGCCCACCAATGTGCCATTTTTGAGTGTTCCAAATTTCCAGACTTACTGACTAGCTCAAGGTCAAATTTCATTTCCGTACACAACACTGTGCATGTGGTCCAAATTCGAAAGCTGTAGCTTGAGAAATGTGAAAGTAGGTCACTAGATCAATTTCAAGGACGAAATGTGAAAGAAGGTCACTAGGTCAAAATCAAGGTCAAATTACACTTTAGAACACAAATTTATGCATGTAGTCCAAATTTAAAGCCTGTACCTTCAAAAATGTGAAAGTAGGTCACTAGGTCAATGTCAAGGTCAAAGTTTGTTTCGGTACACAATCCTATGCATGTGGTCTAAATTTGAAGCCTGTAGTTACAGAAATGTGAAAGTAGGTCACTAGGTCAATCTTAAGGTCAAAGTTCATTTCGGTACACAAAACTATGCAAGTGGTCCAAATTTGAAGGCTGTAGCTCGAGAAATGTGAAAGTAGGTCACTAGGTCAAAATCAAGGTCAAATTTTATTTCGGAACACAGAACTATGCATGTGTTCCAAATTTGAAGCCTGTACTTTCAAAAATGTGAAAGTTGGTCACTAGGTCAATGTAAAGGTCAAAGTTTGTTTCGGTACACAAAACTATGCATTTGGTCCAAATTTGAAGGCTGTAGCTTGAGAAATGTGAAAGTAGGTCAGTAGGTCAAAATCAAGGTCAAATTCCATTTCAGAACACGAAACTATGCATGTGGTCCAAATTTGAAGCCTGTACCTTCAAAAATGTGAAAGTAGGTCACTAGGTCAATGTCAAGGTCAAAGTTTGTTTCAGTGCACAAAACTATGCATGTGGTCCAAATTTGAAGGCTGTAGCTACAGAAATGTGAAAGTAGGTCACTAGGTCAAAATAAAGGTCAACACATGTCAAGGTTCATCTTGCCACTCAAAACCATACATGTGGTCCAAATTTGAATCTTGTAGGTTATTGACAAGATTTTAAAATCTTTTCCCTACGTAAGTCTATATGAACCATGTGACCCCCCAGGGCGGGGCCATATTTGACCCTAGGGGGATAATTTGAACAAACTTGGTAGAGAACCACTAGATGATGCTACATTACAAATGCCAAAGCCCTAGGCTTTGTGGTTTGGACAAGAAGATTTTCAATGTTTTTCCCTATATAAGTCTATGTAAACCATGTGACCCCCGGGGCGGGGCCATATTTAAGCCTAGGGGGATAATTTGAACAATCTTAGTAGAAGACCACTAGATGATGTCATATACAAAATATCAAAGCCCTAGGCCCTGTGGTTTTGAACAAGAGGATTTTCAAAGTTTTTCCCTATATAAGTCTATATAAACCATGTGACCCCCGGGGCGGGGCCATATTAGACCCCAAGGAAATAATTTGAATCATCTTGGTAGAGGACCACTTGATGATGCTTCATACCAAATATCAAAGCCCTAGGCTCTGTGGTTTTGGACAAGAAGATTTTCAAAGTTTTTCCCTATATAAATCTATGTAAATGATAGAAATAAACAAAGGGCCATAACTCACTAAAAAATTGTTGAACCAGTCTGATTTTCAGGGGGACACAACTAGGGTACCAATACATCATTCTGACAAAGTTTGGTCAAAATCCCCCAGGTAGTTTCTGAGGAGATGCGATAACGAGAAATTGTTAACGGACGGAAGGACGGACGGACGGACGGACGGAAGGACGAGGGACCACGGACGCAGAGTGATTTGAATAGCCCACCATCTGATGATGGTGGGCTAAAAAATGTTAATACTGGCAGCTTGCCAGATAACTAGATATAAATAGTAACAAATCTTCTATAAATAGTAACAAACGTCTCAAACTGTAACCACATTTTTAGTACTTCAGTCACTATTTTTCTATTGAAATGTATCCTGATGAAGGTCTTAGCAGACCGAAACCGATCTATCATATAATTAATAGTCTACAACCACCCTGGTGTTTGACGTGTTGTTCTCCCCTCCCATGTTTTATTTTTCATTTAGTAATTTTTTGTTCATTCTACAGACCTTTGTAAAACGTTTACTTTTCGGCAAGAGATTAGCTAGTTTTGGAATGTCAGGCTAATTTAATAAATTTTTCAGACTTTCGTAATTTATTTCGAAAGAGGAATCTAAAATGTTTTGTTTGTATAAGCTGTAAGATTTATATTGAAATTTGTCTAACATGATAATTGTAAAGTATTCTTTGTCATAAATGGTATATATCACTTTTTTTTCATTGTAAATTATGGAATGCCAGTACGGCATTCCATTGTAATGTAAAAATGTATATGTTGGCAAGTATAGTACCGTGTATTTGATATGTTATTGTAATTTGAAATTATGTGCCAGTCTATAGCATACCTATACAATGTCCGTTTTGTTGTATGGTAGTTGACATTACATTCATGCCAGCTATTGTATAACATTTAATTTGCATTGTATTGTGTTAATTTGTGGTTGTAAATAATAGCTGCAGTTTATCATTTCCTTATCTATAATTTTTCATCATAATCTTTTCAATAACTTAACTTTAGACTTATAAGTAATTAATTTGAGAAATAATGGAAGTAATAAGTGATATATTGTAATCATGTGATGTATGAACTTAGTAGTACTCATTATTTATGGGAGCCTAACGGAGGTATGGTGTACCCAAAGGAGCAGTTTTATGCCCTTATTTGTTTTGCTATGGTGCTTACCATAATTATGTTATATATTTTAGCTTCTTCCACCAGACGACATTTTACCTGGTGATAATTTCATGACCCGGAAGTTCAATTCCCCCGAGGTTCGCTTTTGTATACTCGCCTGGATGTGATTTCCCAGTGGAGAGATTTTGTCTCATGGTTGTGCCTTAACCGCGAAGACGCTGATTTTTGTAGACAACTGAGACAGCTCAGAGATACAAACACCTACCAACATGGGGAGCCAAAAAGGAGTCAACCTTTTCACGGTTTAACGGGACTTTGTTTTAAGATGTGTTATTAGTGCTACTTTAAGTCTGAAGTAAAAGGAAACACCTGTAAAACATCACAGTGGAAATGAACTGTAATTTATAGGACTGTACATCTTCTGGAAAACTGATACTGAGCTCAGATTCTTTTTAGTTTTCTTTTCATTCTTCTCTTCTAATAAGATTTTTTTTTTCATTCATTGTAAATAATCATTTTCTGTAAATAAACTTGTTAATATTGTAATGAGTGTTAACTTGTTCCGATAGTTGCTGTTCCCGGTTCGTCCATCCTGTCACAAACAGATAGCTTAGATAATGGGTACAGTGGCCAGTCATTTTGCAGATAGACTGGAGCTGAACTGTACATGTCTGAGGAGAGCTTTTCAGATTTAGATTGTTCTTTGAAAGAAGAATTTGAGAAGTATTGGGTGCTTAAATTTGGAATTAGGTATTTTAGATTCCCGTTACGGTTGATACATGGACTAGGTTCAATTGGATTTTGTAAAATACAGGAAGGGGGATAATGGAATACAGCATTTACTACTGCTTCATGTTGCAGACATACTGTGTACCATTTCAATTGTACTAGCTAATGGATCTTTATTTTAATAAACAGTTGAAAAAAAATCAAATAATATTCTAGGTAGGGACGGACAAATGAGTATTAATTTCCTCATTATTATTCTTGACATTTCTCCTAATGATATGGAGATAATTGCTTGCCGTATATGTAGTTTTATGACATTGATCTTTTACGATTTTAACATTACTAAGCGGCATTTTCGGATTTTCAATTCTGTGTAATGCATGGTTACGTTGATATATGTCTGTTACTGATGTAACAACAAGTCAAAAACGTGTGTATATATGTTTAAACAATTTTAGTTTCCTGATACTAACATATTCAAATTGCGCTTTTCTGTTCCCATTTTTTAAAAAAATTTAAGTTTAGAAAAGTTGTTGCTGCTGCTGCTGCACCTGTCTGTTTGTGAAGTACTAATAATTATTGTTTCTTTTCTCTCAGTAATTTTGCTTCAGTTGCTAATTTCTACGAAAATGATATTGCAAATAATAACAACACCTTTATCAGTTTCTAAGCAATCAACTGAAATACAATATGTAAAATATGCTATCATATGGTTCTGATGGCAGCCGTTTTGGATTTCTATAAATAGAAAAATGCCCAAGGATCTCCAAGCAAAAGTCATGAGATACTGTGTATGCCCCATTTAATGAACAACATAAAGCAATAGAACCTTGAATAAACCCCACTACAAAGTTTCTCATTATTATTTTTCAAGGAAAACAAGATTGGAATTTGACAATGGCACCCATTTTGAATTTTCTTAAATAAAAAATTTTCCCCAAAGATGACAAGATGGCATCTGGTGGATTCTCATTTACTGAAGTCTAAAGAATAGGAAACTGCAGAAATACCTTGTATATTCCCTATTGCAATGTTCAGTTCAAGTTCTACTGGACTATAAAGATCATCAAGATAATCAAGATAATCATTCTGTGCAAATTTGTATCAAATCAAAGCATAAATGAAACCTCTATCTCGCTGGAAGGGCCAAAATAGAAAATTTTGCCTCTTTAAGGGGCAGTAACTCTAGAACCCATGACGGAATCTAGCCAGTTTTCGAAAGGAACCAAGATC
>NW_026461095.1:0-57545 GCF_021730395.1 Mercenaria mercenaria | reverse complement strand
AGTCTGGAAACTGATTTCTAAGTCCTTGAAATAACCAACAAGAGGGTCATTGACCCTAAAGCGCTCACCTGTATTTTTACAAGAGGGTCATAGACCCTAAAGCGCTCACCTGTGTACAAGGCTTCAAGTGTGCTTGTATAAGTACAGAGTTAGGTTTCTTCTATGTTAGCCTATATTATATACATGACACACAGACTTTTGAACCTAGGGCAGTAATTTGAACAATTATGGTACAAATCTGATATCACACGCCAAATATCAAGGCTCTAGCTATTATTGATTCAGAGAAGAAAGGTGACCACGACCTCTAGCAGCCATGTTTTTTGTTGTTTTTTGACAAATCAGAATAATTTTAACAATCTTGGTAGAGGGTCACACAAGGCTTGCAGTTTCAAACGAGAAGATTTTTAAAGTTTCCACTATATACATATAGGGAAAAGTGACCATGCCCTCTGGCGGCCATGTTTTTTACGAATCAAAATAATTTGAACAATCTTGACACAGGGTCACACAAGGACCATTTGTGTAAAATTATTTTAAAATTAGGCCAGCAGTTTCACACAAGAAGATTTTTTCAGGTGAGCTAAAAAAGATTTTACAAATGTGAAATTTATGACAGTTAAGTTTATATCAGTAACGGAAGTTTTAATATTTAATTTAAAGCTGTGATCCGCAAAGAATGACAACTCCTGCCTTAGGCCAGTACTTATAAGCAGATAGCAATTGAGTGGAAAATGAAAACGGTTTAAGACACAATATCACATCTTTTTGCAGAACAAAAATATTTAGGATCTATTCATATGTGTTTGATTTACCCTTTTAAATCTGCTTCATACGATTTTGTCAGCTTAATTACTTATGGTAAAAAAATAACTTTTAACAAGCCGATAATAAAATGAAATACCAGAAAGCATTTTATAGTGTAGGTAGTACAGTTTCACTTGTATCTAGTACAGTTTCACTTGTATCAAAATGTAATACAAAACAGGTAGGGTTAGTAAAGGTGCAGTTATAATGATCCTTTTATTTCCTATGCCTAGGTATTGGATGATTTCGATTTCATGCAGACAAACATTCTGACCTAGTTTCATGCACATCAAATGAACAGGAGTGTTTACAAGCTTTTCCTTTGATTTGACCCGATGACCTAGTTTCTGATCCCATATGACCTAGTTTCAAACTTGGCCTAGAAATCATCAAGATAAACATTCTGACCAAGTTTTAAGAAGATACGGTCATAAATGGGGCCTCTAGGTTGTTAACAAGCTTTTCCTTTGATCTGACCTGATGACTTAGTTTTTTACCCGACACGATCAAGTTTCGATCCAGGCCTAGAGATCATCAAGATAATCATTCTGTGCAATTTTTTTCAAATCAAAGCATAAATGAAACCTCTATATAGCTGAAATGGCCAAAATAGAAACTTTTACCCCTTTCAGGAGCAGTAACTCTAGAACCCATGATTGAATCTAGGCTGTTTTTGAAAGGAACCAAGATCTTATTGTGACTTAAGTTATGTGTAAGTGTTGTTAAAATCAAATATAACATGTCACTTTTTTATCGTGTTCACAAGGTAAAAATTACCAAATTTTGGCTCTTTAAGGGGTCAGTCAGGGACCAAAACTCCAGAACTTGTGATTAGATATGACAAATTCATCATGGAATTCAAGATTTATTGTTGTTGAAGATATTTTGCAAGTTTGTATCAAATCAAACCATAAATGAAGTATCTATGTGGCTGCAAAAGCCAAAATAGCAAATTTTGGCCATTTAAGGGGCAATAACTCTGCAACCCATGATGGGATCTGGCCAGTTTTTGAAAGGAACAGAGACACTATGCCAATACAAGTTGTGTGCAAGTTTGATTAAAGTTGATTGCAAAATGTTGTCTCTATCGTGTTCACAAGCCAAAAATAGCAAATTTTGGCCCATAACTCTGCAAACCATGATGGGATCTGGCCAGTTTTTGAAAGGAACAGAGATACTATGCCAATATAAGTTGTGTGCAAGTTTGATTAAAGTTGATTGCAAAATGTTGTCTCTATCGTGTTCACAAACCAAAAATAGCAAATTCTGGCCCATAACTCTGCAAACCATGATGGGATCTGACCAGTTTTCAAAAGGAACTGAGATATTATGCCAATACAAGTTGTGTGCAAGTTTGATTAAAGTTGATTGCAAAATGTGGTCTATATCGTGTTCACAAGCCAAAAATAGCAAATTTTGGCCCTTTAAGGGGCCATTACTCTGGAGCCCATGATGGGATCTGACTAGTTTTCGAAAGGAACCGAGATACTATGCCAATAAATTTATTTATTTATTTATTTATTTGGGTTTTATGGCGCACCAACACAGTATAGGTTATATGGTGCCAAACAGGACTTCTAATTTTGGTTTCACATCTCAGTACAAGTTGTGTGCAAGTCTGATTAAAGTTGATTGCAAACTGTGGTCTCTATCATGTTCACAAGCCAAAAATGGCAAATTTTGGCCCATTTAGGGGCAGTAACTTTAGAACCCATGATGGAATCCGGTCAGTTTTCGAAAGGAACCGAGATATTATGCAAATACAAGTTTTGTGCAAGTTTGATTAAAATTGCTTGCAAATTGTTGTCTTCATCATGTTCACAAGAAATTGTGGACGGACGATGGACGATCACAAAAGCTCACCCTGTCACTACGCGACAGATGAGCAAAAAATTGAGATCTATCACCTGCTGATTTCGCATAATAAACAATTATCAAAAAAATCAAAACAGTGCCGCGAAATCTCTGAAATACAGTGTCGATTTTTTTAATGTGTCAAGTGATTTACTTTTGCGTAGTTCTAACGGCAGTTCATTCCAAAGGTCTGGACCGGTAGTACAGAAACTTCTATCATTGAATGTTTTGCACTTTTTGTATGGAACAACATAACGACATTCAGAATTTTCAGACAATCTCAAACCTTGTCTACTAGGAATATACTCTGTAAGCAATTCCGTTAAATACAGAGGTGCTCTGCCAGTGTGACAGCTATACATGAAAGAATCTTGAACTCAATTCTTACGCACCTCACAGTTAGCTACACCATACAGTATGACATTGCTATAATCCAGATGTGAAATAACTAGAGACAAAACTAAAATTTCAGCGGCTGCTTTTGTTAAGTATTTTCAGATGTTCTTAATTCGTAGTTAATTCAACATGGCTGTACGATATTTGCGATTTACATGATCTTTAAAGTTCAAGGTTTCATCAAGAAATGCACCGAGATATCTAAACGTTTATCATCATCACCTTCAATGTTAATTGAGTTTTAGATGCGGTGCTATTAGCTGTGTTTAATTGGGAACACCAGTGTTCTGTGGTCTTTTTGGTCAGCATGCCACCGAAACAACAGAAGAATAAAGATGAAATTGAACAGATTGCGCAATCTGTGGCGGCGGTGCTTGACCCACGTTTTGATGCATTAGAAGCAATGATTGAGAGTTGTGCTACAAAAGGGACTTGCAAAAAGTAAAGAGTAATGTTTTATCCATGTATTATAAAATGGATAGTAGTGAACAGTATTCAAGAAGGGAGAACTTGAGTATTGGTAATTTCAATCCATCTGGAGATCTTGTGAATTCTGTTGTTGACTTGTTGACCCATATGGTGGAACTCAATCCTTCAAACAATAAATATCGCATTGATGAAACTACTAAGGTTGCAGTCCCAGTAAGGAAAGATGGTCAATCAAGTTAAACATCTCGTGATTCTAGTGATGATGAATTTGACAACATACGATCTCAGTCCTTACATGATAATCCAGTATCCCAGACTGCTTCAGCTTCAGGTGTATTCAGCAGATCAGATATAAGTGCATGTCATTTCACGAAGCCAAAGTCTGATAAAAAGAAGCAGATTATTGTTTGATTCGTTTCAAGAGGGTCTGTTAGAACCGTCTATGAAAATAAGAAATACCTGAAATTCTCGCCTAATCCAGTGTACCAGGAGGTTTACATCACAGATGATCTCACTCCTCTGAGACTCAGATTTAAATCTGTCGTTTCACAAATTCCAGGCATTGAGAAAGTGTTTTTCCGTTATGGAAATGTGCAGTGCACATATAAACATTCAAACTATACTTTGTCATCTCCTGATGACATATTTAACTAGCTGAAGGTAGACATCACAGAAGACATGATGAGGCGTTTGGAGCTGGAACGTTTCCTATAGGAATGGAAGGCGAATGAGTTGATTGAGACTGAAGAGACTGTTGTTATTTGTGATGGAGGGACTTTACAGCATTCCGCTGAAGTTGAAGCTGTTTCAGATGTTTATGACAGTTATATTTCTAGTCAAAATTTTAATTTTGCTCTTTCTGAGCACAGTTATTATTCCTCAGATAAGGAAAAAAATATTGAATTTTGCTTATGTTAATGTTTGTGGGTTAATTTCAAAAATTATTAATCCAGATTTTGTTTCATTTGTGAAAGAATATGATGTTGTTCATTTTGCTGAAACGAAGTTGGATTCTTTTGACAATCCTATCATTGATGGTTATACTTATGTTGGCAAAAACAGAGAGGTTTTTAAAAGTAAATCGGAAAAGTAGGTTAAAAGATCAGTTTTTGCAAAATTGGCATGATAGTGTTGTCACTTCACCGAAATGTTTAGTCTATGGTACTTATAAAAAAGAATTTGGTTTTGAGGAGTATCTTGATATATTACCTTCTAATTTAAGTAAGTATTTGTGTAAATTTAGAACTATGAACCATTTGTTGCCAATAGAAAAAGGTAGGCACTTGTACATAGAGTGCAGTCAACGAGTCTGTCACCTCTGTCCGAAGCAGGTACTAGGTGATGAATTTCATTATCTTTTGGAATATAGTAACTTCAAATCAATTAGAAAGAAGTTTATTCCCAATAATTTCACTACTCGTCCTAATATTCATCAACTTGATAACCTCATGAATAGTAAAGATAAGGGTTTACTTGTTAAATTAGCACTGTTTTGTAAAATTTTAATGTCAAATTTTAAATAGCTCATTCTCCTGATTCAGTATTGTTGTAGTCATGATTTGAGTAACTACTTTACTTGTAAACAAGTATGGATGGTATTAACATACTTTAGTTTTTGGTATAAGTTGTATGTTACGATAATGTAGAAATTAATTAATTATAACATATCGTTGTTTATTTTTTTCAATCTCTGGTGTAACATGTAAATGTTTTGGATCGCATTTCTTAATAACCACCTTAATGGAACGTGTTCCATTAAGCGATCCATTGGAAACATTATGATCTGTTCTAATGGATCGCTAATGGATCGCATTAATAAACACCAAATTAGCAGTTTTGGCAGTGGTTATTAGGAATAATTTTTGTTTGGGTTAATTATAACAAATCGTTGTTTATTTTTTTTGATCTCTGGTGTAACATGTAAATGTTTTGGGGAATATACAATGTTATTTCTGCATCAGCAGTTTTTGAGTTGTCTCCCTTTCATCTTTGGTTATTTTAGTGTGGTTGGTCCAATTCATTTTTTCTTAGACATTGTACCCCATTTTGTACAACATTTTGCAGCACAATATTGATATGTGACTGTTTTATTATTTCACTTCGTTTTATCCACATGCATATAATATGCCATGGATTTAAATAAGGCAGTGGCTACAATTACGGTACCGTAATCTTAACCTCCGATTCTAGGATTACGGAAGTTCCGTATTCCTAGACACACCTATGAGAATAAGCTAGGATTACGGAAGTATTTAAGAGGCATCAAATATATGTTAAGACATGTATAAATGATGTTGTAAACTTACTTTTTTTCACTTAAAATAGTGAATACAAAAACGAATACGGGTGTTGATTTCGCCCGATTCTATATGCGAGGAAATCTAAAGTGACTGGCAAAATTAAATCATAAACTTTTAAGGAATAAATATTTTAAAAAAAATATTTTTGAGCTATTATTAAGAACATATATAATTCTTCATTTGTCTGCCAATTTTCAAACAAAAAATATATTTATTTAGTGTGGTTTTGGAATGAAAAACTTAATATGTATACGGATGTTGATTTCGCCTGTTTTTTTAAGATTATACTAAACCCGAAATGGCTGATCGATAGCACGAAATAATAGGGCAGGCATGAAAAAAAAACCACGATATTTTAGTCTGCTACCAAACGTAATAAATTCAGTTTTGGAAGTGTTCATTTTCAGTTTGTTTCTATTCATCCAGTCAAGGGTCCGATCGCTTGTGATTCTATGGAAACAGATGTAGGATGAAAGCTTTTATTTGCTATATGATCATCAGCAAAACCGTAGACTGATATGGATTTTGGAATGACATCAAAGAGTCTCAGCATAGGTGAGATACAGCCACGGACCAAAGCAACTGCCCTGGGGCAACGCTGTATTCAAGATGGCGGTCTGATGAATACTGTAAATCTAGAAATGTTCGCGGATACTATATTTCGCGTTTTTCAAAATGTGGACATTTTCGCAGATACAAATCTTCGTGGAATCATATCCATCGCAAATCCCGTGAAAATTAAGTCGCAAGTGAACATATTTAGTATAATAAGGTAAGTATCACTGCATAGTTGCATTTATAGTATTCTCGAAAACGTTCAGTTTTATTCTACCCTTGTATTATAAATGCACCCTAATCCTTTTCATCCATAACAATGGTTATTCACACCCCCAATTATGGACAGTCAGTAAATTGCTGTTATTACACTTCAATTGTTTGCCATTTAAATAGCATACTTAGCAGAAATAGACACAATATTTTACTTTCAAATAATATAATATTGGTAGCCGATTGAAAATTACATGTATATGTCGTTCGATAGATGCATATTGCTTTTGTTATTATCCCCTGTTTGCCTGACGGATCGATATTGAAAATGCTGTTGCTTCATAAATAAGTAACTTGTCAATCAACAGAAATAGTATGGATTTATGCACTCGTGTAATACAATTATGGTACTAGAATATGTGTGTGTGTGTTCGGGTTTAACGTCTTTTTCAACAATTTTTCAGTCATATGAACGACGGTGTCTACTTGTAGCAGTGAGCACAATGCCCAACTTTATAGTGCTGCCTCACTGGAATATCACGCCGTAGACACATGACGTGATACCCCACTCAGTCACATTATACTGACACCGGGCTGACCAGTCCTAGCACTATCCCCTTAATGCTGAGTGCCAAGCAAGGAAGCTGCTAGTACCATTTTTTACGTCTTTGGTATGACGCGGCCGGGGATCGAACCCACGACCTCCCACACTAGAAGCGGACGCTCTACCACTAGGCTACTGAGGCGGTTGTACTAGAATATGAATTATTAATATCCAGATATGTGTAAGCACAGAACCATTTTATAGTCATCTATTTAAGCTGAAGCTAAAGTCTTTTGCGTTGTTTTTTTTTCGCGGCTTTTTAATTTTACGGAAATATACTACCCGCGAAAGGTGCTAATTTAAAAAGCGCAAAAACAATTCTAGGTTTACAGTATACATTGTTGATATTAATCTTACAAGTACAGGGCCTTAAATAGGAGTCTACCCATTGAAGAGATGTATCACAGACACAATATTGTGCTTTTAGGACATCTTAGAAGAATGTCATAGTCAACAGTGTCAAATGCTGCACTCAAGTCAATCGCAATAAGGGCCATGACTTCCTTTTTCTCCATACCACTTAGAAGATCATTGACCAACCGAAGTAGTGCAGATTCACAGGAGTGGTATATGCAGACTGGTTCTTAGGCAAAAGACTGTTTTGATTTACATGTTTAATCTGTAAAGAACAGCTTTCTCAATAAGTTTGATAGAAACAAGAGCTTGTCGAACAAGCCCCCCTTGATGCATTCAGTAATTGCACAAGGAACAGAAATTATACGCTCACTGTAAATTAAAGTTCTACCATTCTGGTTTAATCTGACCTTGACCTTTAACCTATTAACCTAACAAGAGATTACAGAGTGATCTTGGCGCCATCCACTGAGCCATTTTCGAATGTTCCAAATTTCAAGACTAGCTCAAGGTCAAAATCAAGGTCAAATTTCATTTCGGTACAAAACCATGTGTATGTGGTCCAAATTTGAAAGCTGTGGCTTGAAAAATGTGAAAGCAGGCCACTAGATCAATTTCAAGGTCAAAGTTCATTTCGGTAGACAGAACTATGCATGTGCTTCAAATTTGGAGGCTGTAGCTTGAGAAATGTGAAAGTAGGTAATAGGTAAAAATCGATGTCAAATTTCAATTCAGAAAATAAAAATATGCATACGGTCCAGATTTGAAGGCTGTAGCTTGAGAAATGTGAAAGTAGGTCACTAGGTCAAAATCAAGGTCAAATTTTATTTCGGAACACAAAACTTTGCAAGTGGTCCAAATTTGAAGCATGTACCTTCAGAAATGTGGAAGTAGGTCTGTCAGAATAATTTGTATATTTAATATATTGATAACGTAACACATAAGCACAGATAGGGCTTGACTCCTTTTCCATGCTATCATTGCTACGGTATAATTATTGTTGAATTGCTGTTAATAATAGAATTTGGGTCATTTATGGCTGATTTGGGTTCATTATGTGGATAGCTGGGTCCCAGCTTCGCACATTATATCATATACAAAGGTTAAAGGGAACCAGATATTTGCTAGAGCAAGACAGTAGTCGTTGTAGAACGTGATGTTTAAATTTTGACCAATCAGAGACAAGTTCTAACAAGAGGGCCATGATGGCCCTATATCGCTCACCTGTTATCATTGCACTGGAGGACAAGAAGGTTCTCAGAAAAAATATCTAAGTCCAAAGGACAGGAACAACAAAGGGAAGAAATTTAACCAAAAAGAAAAAAAAAATCTTACAAGGTATAGATATGTCAAAATACACCTAAAAATTGGAGGTACCATCCATGTTGTACCACAGAAAAGTGGTCTCGGTTTTTCCCTACGGCCAATAATAAAAAAGTTACTAAAAATAAGCTATTTATAGTAACGTAAAAGGGAAGTAATTAAAAATAAATAAATATTGTAAGTGAACAAAAGAAGGATCTTCCAAATAAATCTGTTGCCATAAATGAAATTTCAGATCAGTATCTTCATTAGTTATGGAGATATAACCATTTTAATTTGAAATAAAGGGAGGTATTTTGACATAAAATCAGTCCATATTTATCTACCCTGATTGTCTCAGTCCAACTAATAAAAATAATGAAATTTCAAATAAGTCCTATAAGTACTTACTGATATAAATCCATTTTGATTACAATCAGGGGAGGTAATCAGATATAAAAATAACTCTGGAACCTACGATTAGATCTGATTTGTCATGGAATCCAAGATTTATTGTTGTTGAAGATATTTAGGAAGTTTGTATCAAATAAAACCATAAATGAAGTCTCTATATGGCTGCAAAAGCCAAAATAGCCAATTTTTGACCTTTAAGGGGCCATAACTCCGGAACCCATGATGGAATCTGGCCAGTTGAAGAAAGGAACCAAGACCTTGTGGTGATACAAGTTGTGTGCAAGTCTGGTTAAAATCAAATCATAAATGAAGCTGCTATTGTGCAGACAAGGTCAAAATAGCTAATTTTGGCCCTTTCAGGGGCCATAACTCTGGAACCCATTATAGGATCTGGCCGGTTCAAGAAAGGAACCGAGATCTTATGGTGACACAAGTTTTCTGCAAGTTTGATTAAATTCAAATCATAAATGAAGCTGCTATTGTGCAGACAAGGTCAAAATAGCTAATTCTGGCCCTTTCAGGGGCCATCACTCTGGAACCCATAAAGGAATCTCGCCAGTTCAAGAAAGGAACCAAGGTCTTATGGTGATACAAGTTGTGTGCAAGTTTGGTTAAAATAAAATCATAAATGAAGCTGCTATTGTGCAGACAAGGTCAAAATAGCTAATTCTGGCCCTTTCAGGGGCCATAACTCTGGAACCCATAACGGAATCTGGCCAGTTCAAGAAAGGAACCAAGATCTTACGGTGATACAAGTTGTGTGCCAGTTTGGTAAAAATCAAGTCATAAATAAAGCTGCTATTGTGCAGACAAGGTCAAAATAGCTAATTTTGGCCCTTTCAGGGGCCATAACTCTGGAACCCATAATGGGATCTGGCCAGTTCAAGAAAGGAACCGTGATCTCATGGTGATACAAGTTGTGTGCAAGTTTGGTTAAAATAAAATCATAAATGAAACCACTATCGTGCAGACAAGAAATTGTTGACGCACGCACGGACTGACGGCGGACGAAGGGTGATCACAAAAGCTCACCTTGTCACTATGTGACAGGTGAGCTAAAAATAGCACGTCTGCTGGGGTATAAATAGGTAGATTGATGACAGAGAGCTCATTCGGTATCCAGCGGTTGAAGAAGACACATCGAGGATTCAACTAATAATTTATCCCAGTACCTTGAGGAGACTATTGCAGTTACCCTGTCAGGGCGGATAAATTATTAAAAAGAAGACTTTGGAAGTTCTTAGACTAAAGAAGAGTAGAGTAGCAGAATTTCGATAAGGTTTTGAGCTATAGGGTCAGCGCATAGGAGTTTTACCTTAAGGGTAGTTGAATGCTATAGATGATAGCATATATAGGCTGAGCATCGGGAAGCTAAGACAGAGACCCAGAGTTTGGTAATCTACTGAGATAGTAGGAGAGTTCCAGCTTATAGAAGGTTCAGCATTATTGGCAAAGTACAGCCAAGGCATCGGGGATATACCTATATGGTAGTTGAATGCTACATATGATAGCACTTAGGCGCTGAGCATCCAGGAGTCTGGGCAATCTTACAGAGTTTGAGAGGACAGAGGCCGAGCATCTATGCGATAGGACTCGTATGTTGTTGATTCAAAGACATTGTCTGATGGGAACTTCAACAAAAAGACCAGTCAAGTATAGAGTCTCCAGCCTATAGAAGTTTGAGCTAACTGAAAATTGTTAGTTTGAAACATTTAGTGATTTGCCTGATCCCTGAAATTGTCTAGCTCATAATTGAAATCATTTACGAATCATTGGTACTGGAATCATTTGGGCAAGGTAGCCAGAGGAAAATTCTATATATGAGATATTTGGTCTCACCAGCTCTACGTTTTAACAAAGGACATTCTACATCGTTTGTCAGCTAGTCTAAGACATAGTCACCTTAGCGATTGGACCCAAACCATTGTTCAAGATACTAAAGGCGTAGGCACTTCCCTGGGTCATATAACCAGTATCCTGACAAGGTCACTAGGTCAATCTCAAGATCAAAGTTCATTTCAGTACACAAAACTATGCTTGTGGTTCAAATTTGAAGGCTGTAGCTTGAGAAATGTGAAAGTAGGTCACAAGGTCAAATTTTATTTTGGCACAAAAAACTATGCATGTGGTCCAAATTTGAAGCCTGTACCTTCAAAAATGTGAAAGTAGGTCAATAACAAGGTCAAAGTTTTTTTGGTACACAAACCTGTGCATGTGGTCCAAATTTGAAGGCTGTAGCTACAGAAATGTGAAAGTAGGTCACTAGGTCAAGATCAAGGTCAACTCATGTCAAGGTTCATCTTGCCACTCAAAACTATACGTGGTCCAAATTTGAATGATGTAAGTTATGGACATGATGATACTAAGTATTTCCTTATATAAGTCTATATGAACCATATGACCCCTGGGGCGGGTCCATATTTGACCCTAGAGGGATAATTTGAACAAACTTGGTAGAGAACCACTAAATGATGCTACATTACAAAATATCAAAGCCATAGTCTTTGTGGTTTGGACAAGAAGATTTTCAAAGTTTTTCCCTATATAAGTCTATGTAAACCATGTGACCCCCTGGGCAGAGCCATATTTCACCCTAGGGGAATAATTTGAATAATCTTAGTAGAGGACCACTAGATGATGTCATATACAAAATATCAAAGCCCTAGGCCCTGTGGTTTTGGACAAGAGGTTTTTCAAAGTTTTTTTCCTATATAAGTCTATATAAACCATGTGACCCCCAGGGTGGGGCCATATTTGATCCCAGGGAAATAATCTGAATAATCTTGGTAGAGGATCACTAGAATTTGCTACATACCAAATATCAAAGCCCTAGGCCCTATGGTTTTGGACAAGAAGATCAGAAACTGTTTAAACTGTTCCTGGCCAGTGCCACCTTGACTTTTAACCTAATGACCTCAAAATCAATATGGGTCATCTGCTGGTCATGGCCAACCTAAGTATCAATTTTTTTTTCTGACACTAGGCCCAAGCGTTCTTGAGCTATTGCCTGGAAACCATTTTAATGTTCCTGGTCACTGTGACCTTGACCTTTGATATACTGACCTCAAAATCAATAGGGGTCATCTGCTGGTCATGACCAACCTCCTTATCAACTTTCGCGACCCTAGGCCTAAGCGTTCTTGAGTTATCATCCGGAAACCGTTTTACTGTTCAGGGTCACTGTGACCTTGACCTTTAACATACTGACCTCAAAATCAATAGGGGTCATCTGCTGGTCATTACCAACCTCCCTATCAACTTTCATGATCCTAGGCCCAAGATCATCCGGAAACCGTTTTACTATTCGGGGTCACTGTGACCTTGACCTTTGACATACAGACCTCAAAATCAATAGGAGTCATCTGCTGGTGATGACCAACCTCCCTATCCATTTTCATGATCCTAGGCCCAAGCGTTCTCGAGTTTTCATCTGGAAACGGATTGGTCTACATTCCGACCGACCGACCATCTGCAAAACAATATACCCCTCCTTCTTCGAAGGGGGGCATAATGATAAATTACTCACACGACGATAACTGGAAAGCTCTAGTTCAAGACCTGCTTTTTTTAGCAGAGGTCTAACAATGCTTGTTTGTATTTCACAGGGAAAACAACTTGTTGTAATGAGAGATTCACCAATTTAGTGATACTAGAGAGAAGTTCATCTACATGTGATTTCAGAATACGTGTTGGCAAAATATTTAACTCTGAAGACATTTGTCTTGATCAAATCTAGGTCGAGTTTGAATATAGGTCATCTGGGGTCAAGAACTAGGTCACTGTCAAATCAAAGAAAAACCTGGTGTTTGTAATAGGGGCTGCATTTTTTCATTTGATGTGCATGAAACATGGTAAGAATGTTTGTCTCCATGAAATCTCGGATGATTACTTATCTGGGTCATGTGAGTTCAAAAACTAGGTCACCAGGTCAAATCAAAGAAAAAGCTTGTTTACACTCACGGGGCCACATTTTTATTCAATCTTCATAAAACTTGGTCAGAATATTTATCACAAAATCTTGGATGATTTCGAATCTGGGTCACACGGGGTCAAAAACTAGATCACTCGGTCAAATCAAAGGAAAAGCTTGTTTACACTCTAGAGGCCACTTTTTTGCTCCAATCTTAAAGAAACTTTGTCAACGAGTCCTAATCTGGGTCATGTAGGGTCAAAAACTAGGTTACTAGGTCAAATTAAAGAAAATGTTTGTTTACACTCAAGAGGCCACATTTTTGGTCCAATCTTAATGAAAATTGATCAGAATATGTCTCCATGAAATCTCAGATGGGTTAAAAATTCGGCAGGTTGGGGCAAAAACTACGTTACTAGGCCAAATTGAAAAAAAAATCCTGTTTACACTCTAGAGGCCACACTTTTTCTCCAATCTTCATGAAACTTGGAGCTTGAAAGTGGGTCATGTGGTATCAAAAACTGGGTCACTAGGTCAAAATTTACACTATTATGATGTGTTCCTCAGGTGAGCGACCTAGAGCCATCTTGGCCCTCTTGTTCCAGAATTGAAGAATTCAGGTAAAAAGGGCAACATTCAGGAAAATTCGAGTTATGGACCCTGAAATTCTAAGTAAAAAGGGGGATAATTCATGTAATATTGGTGCAACAGTTATGGCCTTTTTGTCATATGATGTGGGTGATGATGAGGAATAACTATTTAAGTTTGAAGCAAATCCATGATGTAATAACAAAGAGTGCATCAAACCAAGGTGTGGATGCAGACGGATGCCGCACCAGGACGAGTAGAATAGCCCTCCATATACTTTGTACAGTTAAGCTAAAAATGCTTCTACAGAAAGTATAAAGTAACCACTTTATGTAAGAAAACAACTTTAATTATTTTGATTACAAGGTCAAAGGATAGAATATGCCAATATTTACACATAAAAATTTAAACATCCAGTAAAACACCTTTTGTTTTACTAGGGAAGATCATATTAACGTCACATAGTGCAAAGTTAAAACAAACAATATATCTAAAATTGTATCTAATTACAACTAAGTAATAATGTTCCTAATGTAAGACTATAAAACTACAACAAAAAATAAGTACTATCTATGATCAACTTCCCCTAATGAAAATCACAGAGAGCAACCCCCCCACCCCACCCCCTCTCCTGATAGGCATGGACAGACCACAGTTAGCAGTACCCACACTTTTCAACTGCTGGAGGAAAGAAAAGAATGGTAAAACTCCTAAACATGACAAATAACAAGAGGGCCATGAAGGCCCTGTATCGCTCACCTGACCTATTGACCTAAAGATCATCAAGATTAACATTCTGACCAAGTTTCATCAAGATATGTTCATAAATGTGGCCTCTACAGTGTTAACTAGCTTTTCTTTTGATTTGACCCCGTGACCTAGTTTTTGACCCAACATGACCCAGATTCGAACTTGACCTAAAGATCAATAAGTTTAACATTCTGACTAAGTTTCATGAAGATACAGTCATAAATGTGGCCTCTAGAGTGTTAACAAGCTTTTCCTTTGATTTGCCCCCATGACCTAATTCTTGACCCAACATGACCCAGATTCAAACTTGACCTAAAGATCATCAAGTTTAATATTCTGACTAAGTTTCATGAAGATATAGTCATAAATGTGGCCTCTAGTGTTAACAAGCTTTTCCTTTGATTTAACCTAGTGACCTAGTTTTTGACCCCAGCTGACCCAGATTTAAATTTGACCTAAAGAGCATCAAGATAAACATTCTGACCAAGTTTCATTAAGATATGGTCATAAATGTGGCCTCTACAGTGTTAACTAGCTTTTCCTTTGATTTGACCTGGTGACCTAGTTTTTAATCCTACATGACCCAGATTCAAACTGGACCTTAAGATCATCAATATTAACATTCTGACCAAGATTCATGAAGATATATCATAAATGCGGCCTCTACAGTGTTGACAAGCTTTTCCTTTGATTTGACCTGGTGACCTAGTTTTTGACCCCAGATGACCCAATATCAAACCCAAGCTACAACTTTATATAAGTTTTCTATACACCAAGTTTCATCATGATAGCTCATTCCTAAGTTAAGTTATTGACCGGAAACCCTTTTTCTATTTTAAGTAACAGTGACCTTGACCTTGACCCCAGAAACCCCAAAATCAATTCCAGCCTTTGTCTTGATATAAGCTACATACATACCAAGTTTTATTCAAATATCTTTACCGAAACAAAAGTTATTGACCGGAAACACCAGTTTGACGCCGCCGCCCACCCGCCCGCCCGACCAACGACATACCCCAATCTAATAACTCAGGTTTTCGTTGTAAGTAAGTTTGGTTAAAATCAAATCATAAATGAAGCTGCTATTGTGCAGACAAGGTCAAAATAGATAATTTTGGCCGTTTCAGGGGCCATAACTCTGGAACCCATTAAGGAATCTGGCCGGTTCAAGAAAGAACCGAGATCTTATGGTGACACAAGTTTTATGCAAGTTTGGTTAAAATCAAATCATAAATGAAACTGCTATTGTGCAGACAAGGTCAAAATAGCTGATTTTGGCCCTTTCAGGGGCCATAACTCTGGAACCCATAATGGGATCTGGCCAGTTCAAGAAAGGAACCAAGATCTTATGGTGATACAAGTTGTGTGCAAGTTTGGTTTAAATAAATGAAACCACTATCGTGCAGACACGAAATTGTGGACGGACGACGGACGAATGGCGATCACAAAAGCTCACCCTGTCACTACGTGACAGGTGAGCTAAATAGTTAATAAATATTTACAGCAGAAATGATACTTAATTCAGATTCGCAATCCTTTTGCAAATATGAATAATTACACAATTTCTTCTAAAATGTACAAAAGTATGATATTAACTTAAATACTTGTTGCCTACATTGTCCATATTTACCTTAAGTTTCAGGACATGAAAAACTTTACTATGTTTACTGCTCAATGACTTAATTTAAAAAAAATTATTTATAGAAAAACATCCCAAATTTTAGGGTATTTGTACAGTCTAAGAGAGATTAAAAGGAAAATGAAACAAGAGGGTCTTGATGACCCTATATCACTCATCTGGCCTTGGAATCATCAAAATAAACATTCTTACCAAGTTTCATGAATATAGGGTCATAAATGTGGCCTCTACAGTTTTAACAAGCTTTTCCTTTGATCTGAGTGGTGACCTAGTTTTTGACCCCAAATGATTGGCCTAGAAATTATGATTGTAAGAATTTCAATGTTTCAAAAAAGGTCATAAATACGGCCTCTAGAGTGTTAACAAGCTTTTCCTTTGAGTGGGTGACCTAGTTTTTGACCCCACATGACCCAGTTTCTTAAAACTGAGAGAGATCATCAAGATAATCATTCTGTGCAAGTTTGTATCAAATCAAAGCATAAATGAAACCTCTATATGGCTGAAAGGGCCAAAATTGAAAATTTTGCCCCTTTCAGGGACAGTAACTCTAGAACCTATGATGGAATCAAGCCAGTTTTCGAAAGGAACCGAAATCTTATTGCGACTTAAGTTGTGTGTAAGTGTGGTTAAAACTGAATGTAAAATGTCACATCTATTGTGTTCAAAAGGTAAAAATTAAACAAATTTTGGCTCTTTCATGGGTCAAAACTCCAGAACCTATTATTGGATCTGATGGATTCAACATGGAATCCAAGATCTATTGTTGTTAAAGATGTTTTGCAAGTTTGTTAAATACATCAAACCATAAAAGAAGTCTATATGGCTGCAAAAACAAAAATAGCAAGTTTTGGCCCTTTAAGGGGCCATAACTCTGGAATCCATGATGGGATCTGGCCAGTTTTTGAAAGGAACTGAGATATCATTCCAATAAAAGTTGTGTGCAAGTTTGATTGCAAAATGTGGTCTCTATCGTGTTCACATGCCAAAATAACAAATTTTGGCCCTGTAAAGGGTCCAAAACTCTGGAATCCATGATGGGATCTGGCCAGTTTTCAAAAGGAACCAAGATATTATGCCAATACAAGTTGTATGCAAGTTTGATCAAAATCGACTGCAAAATGTGGTCTTTATCATGTTCACAAGAAATTGTGCAGGGACGACGACTTACGATTACAAGTGTAACATGTGTTTCTCAAAATTTTAAACACATAAAGCTACAATAATACTACAAATCTAGAACTCTACAAATCAATGTTTGCAAACTGAAAACAGAAGTTTTTTTGTTTTTTTTTATTAATTTTTTCTTGACATTTAGAGGGTATTTGGAATTTCAAAACTGGTTTATTTTTTATATATAACAAGAGGATCATTGACCCTAAAGCGCTCACCTGTGTAAAAGGCTTCATTTTATTTATTTATTCTGTTGGATTTAAAATCACACTGACCCAATTACAGATCAGATGGTGACTTTCCAGCTTTAATGGTGGAGGAAAACCACAGGTGCCCCTTCCGTGCATTATTTCATCATCAGCGGGCACCTGGGTAGAACCACAGACCTTCCGTAAGCCAGCTGGATGGCTTCCTCACATGAAGAATTCAACGACCCGAGTGAGACTCGAACTCACATCAATGAGGGGCAAGTGATTTGAAGTCAGTGACCTTAACCACTGGGGTTTATGTAACGTAATGGTACAAGTACAGAGCTGAGTTTATATGCAATGATATATGATCTAGTATAGCATCTGGGAAACATGCAGTACATCAGGGTGTTAATGCACGGGGGTCATGTTTTACGACACTCAAAATAATTTGAACAATCAGGCCAGCAGTTTCATACAATTTTTTTTTTATATATACATATAGGGAAAAGTGACCAAGCCCTCTGGCTGCAATGTTTTTTGAAGAATCAAAATAATTTGAACAATCCTGGTAGAAGGCCACACAAGGACCATTTGTGTAAAATTAAATTAAAATCGAGCCAGCAGTTTCACACTATATATATATACTATATATAGGGAAAAGTGACCATGCCCCCTGGCAACCATGTGTTTTGACGAATTGGAATTATTTGAACAGTTTTGGTATACTGTAAGGTTATATAAGGACTATTTGGGTGAAATTATTTTTAAATCAGACCAGCAGTTTAGGATGAGGTGTCTTTTGAAGGTTTTTCTATTTTTAGCTCTAGCGGCCCCTATATGCAACCAAGCTTAACCATTTGAACAATTTTGGTAGAGAACCACCCAAGGAACATTCAGGCCAAGTTTCATCAAAATCCATTCAGAGTTTTTGGAGATGTCGTTTCAAGAAATAGTTGATGGACTGATGCAAGATGGATGGCAGACACAGCGTGATCACAATAGCTCACCATGAGCACTTTGTGCTCAGGTGAGCTAAAAGTGTAACTGAATTATGAAAGCAAAAGCTAGTGAAATATAAACTTAAAATGTGTCCATAGGACACAGATGCCCCCACTACATGACATTAAAATGACAATTTTTTCCTAGATCAGGGGCCATAACTCCTACAATACTGAATGAATCCGAACCAGAAACTGCACATGCTGACCAACATTCCTGTAAACTTTGGTGACTCTAGGTCAAATACTTTTGGAGCTATGCACGACACAACATTAAAATGACCAATTTTTAACTAAGTCAGGGGCCATAACTCCTACATGACTGAATGAATCCTGACGCGAAACCCCAGGTGCACAACTACACATGCTGACCAACATTCCTGTAAACTTGGTGACTCAGGGCTAGGTCAAATACTTTTGAAGCTATGCGCGACACAATATTAAAATGACCAATTTTTTTACTAAGTCAGGGGCCATAACTCCTGTCATGATGAATCCAAACGTGAAACCCCAGGTGCACAACTACACATGCTGACTACACATGCTGACCAACATTCCTGTAAAGTTTTGTGACTACATCAAATACTTTTGGAGCTAGGCGCGACACAACTCTAAAATGACAAATTTTTATAAAGTCGGGGGCCATAACTCCTATAAGACAAGAGATCACAGAGTGATCTTGGCGCCCATCAATGTGCCATTTTTGAGTGTTCCAAATTTCAAGACTTATTGACTAGCTCAAGGTCAAATTTCATTTCCGTACACAACACTGTGCATATGGTCCAAATTCGAAAGCAGTAGCTTGAGAAATGTGAAAGTAGGTCACTAGGTCAATGTCAAGGTCAAAGTTTGTTTCGGTACACAATCCTATGCATGTGGTCTAAATTTGAAGCCTGTCGCTACAGAAATGTGAAAGTAGGTCACTAGGTCAATCTTAAGGTCAAAGTTCATTTTGGTACACAAAACTGTGCAAGTGGTCCAAATCTGAAGGCTGTAGCTTCAGAAATGTAAAAGTAGGTCACTAGGTCAAAATCAAGGTCAAATTCTATTTCGGAATACAAAAGCATGTGGTCCAAATTTGAAGCCTGTACCTTCAAAAATGTGAAAGTAGGTCACTAGGTCAATTTAAAGGTCAAAGTTCATTTCGGTACACAAAATTATGCATGTGGTCCAAATTTGAAGGGTATAGCTTGAGAAATGTAAAAGTAGGTCACTAGTTCAAAATCAAGGTCAAATTTTATTTTGGAATACAAAACTATGCATGTGGTCCAAATTTGAAGCCTTACCTTAAAATTGTGAAAGTAGGTCACAAGGTCAATGTAAAGGTCAAAGTTCATTTCGGTACACAAAACTATGCAAGTGGTCCAAATTTGAAGGCTGTAGCTTGAGAAATGTAACAGTAGGTCACTAGGTCAAAATGAAGGTCAAATTTTATTTCGGAATACAAAACTATGCATGTGGTCCAAATTTGAAGCCTGTACCTTCAAAAATGTGAAAGTAGGTCACTAGGTCAACGTGAAGGTCAAAGTTTTTTTCGGTACACAAACCTATGCATGTGGTCCAAATTTGAAGGCTGTAGCTTGAGAAATATGAAAGTAGGTCACTAGGTCAAAATCAATGTCAAATTTCATTTTGAAACACGGAACTATGCATATGGTCCAAATTTGACGCCTGTACCTTCAAAAATGTGAAAGTAGGTCACTAGGTCAAAATCAAGGTCTAAGTCTTTTCCAGTGCATAAAACTATGCATGTGGTCCAAATTTGAAGGCTGTAGCTACAGAAATGTGAAAGTAGGTCACTAGGTCAAAATCAAGGTCAACTCATGTCAAGGTTCATCTTGCCACTCAAAAATATACATGTGGTCCAAATTTAAAGGCTGTAGCTACAGAAATGTGAAAGTAGGTCACTAGGTCAAAATCAAGGTCAACTCATGTCAAGGTTCATCTTGCCACTCAAAAATATACATGTGGTCCAAATCTGAATGTTGTAGTTATTGACAAGAACATTTTAAAAGCTTTTCCCTATGTAAGTCTATATGAACCATGTGACCCCCGGGGCGGGGCAATTTTTGACCCTAGGGGGATAATTTGAACAAACTTGGTAGAGAACCACTAGATGATGCTACATTACAAGTATCAAAGCCTTAGGCTTTGTGGTTTGGACAAGAAGATTTTCAAAGTTTTTCCTTATATAAGTCTATGTAAACCATATGAAAGACTACTAGATGATGTCACATACAAAATATCAAAGCCCTAGGCCCTGTGGTTTTGGACAAGAGGTTATTCAAAGTTTTTCCCTATATAAGTCTATATAAACCATGTGAACCCCAGGGCGGGGCCATATTTGACCCCAGAGAAATAATTTGAATCATCTTGGTAGAAGACCATTAAATGATGCTTCAAACCAAATATCAAAGCCCTAGGCTCTGTGGTTTTGGACAAGAAGGTTTTCACAGTTTTTCCCTATATAAATCTATGTAAAATATAGAAATAAACAAAGGGCCATAACTCACTCATAAATTGTTGAACCAGTCTGATTTTCAGCGGGACACAACTAGGTTACCAACACATCATTCTGACAAAGTTTGGTCAAAATCCCCCCAGTAGTTTCTGAGGAGATGTGATAATGAGAAATTGTTAACGGACGACGGACGAACGGACTGACGGAATGACGGACGGACAGACCACGGACGCAGAGTGATTTTAATAGCCCACCATCTGATGATGGTGGGCTAAAAATAAATCTGGACGTGAAACCCCAGGTGCATAATTACACATGCTGATCAACGTTCCTGTAAAGATTTGTGACTCGTGTCAAATACTTTTGGAGCTAGGCGCAACATTTTCGGGGGGACGGACGGACAGATGGACAAGGGCAAATCTATATGCAACCCCTCCCCAATGTGGGGGAATAAAAATGCAGTAGAATACAGAAGAAATACATCATTTTGTGAACTTCAACTGGCATCAGGCTGTAAAATATGACAGACGACTACAATGCTACTATCAAAAGGCAAATAAACATCTAATATGGCAGCAGTAAAGAAACAAAATATGACGAACAGAACAACAATGCAATCTAAGATACAATATTCAAGTAATTAAGAAAACTGTCTATATATTCTGGTACTGTGACTAAAATAATGGAACATTTATATTGCATCAATTCTCAACATTTCCTTTACTCTGTCACATTCACTTAGTTTTTCCATCTTTCAGACTGTGCCTCTTAGTTACCAATTCAATCCTTTACTTTGCAAAACAAAGAAAACATACTGTATTTCTGTACACATCTTCTAGTTAAATCTGTGGTAATGCTAGCACATTGTGCCGGTAACAAACTTTATTATATACTGTAAATGTAAAAAGTTTCCAAGAGTAAATATTTAATAAAACAATAATTATTACAAATTGTAAAACATCATGTTACTTTATCATAAGACAATAAAAACCAAGTAGAAATTTGTATCAGGATTATTTTCAACCAAAGCTAGATTGTAGCATGTAACTGGGTAACAGTCCTATGCACAAGGTACAATGTTCCTGAAAATATCCCTTTTCCAGCATTAAATCAGGATTTCATGGTACTGAGAAGAGTATGATAATTCTAATTAATAAGGGCCATCCGTTAATTGGTACCACATGGTCTGTACAGTAAATTATAGACATCAGTTTGTTATTGCTGACCAGTCACATATCTCATTTCATAGCATATTGCCATGCAGTTTTGATACCGGAGAAATAATATACCTGTGGGACATGTTAGAAAATTATTTACATAATATGATAAGTTCAAAGAGTTTGAATAATATGTAACGAAGAAAAAGTATAATAATGATTGATATTTTTGCAATAAAATCAAATGCCACATATTTTCGCGACCCGATTTTTTCACTCGAACACTGACACACTCTACTTTTAAGAAAATGCAGTTGTTATTGTGGTGAAAACTTACTGAGTGCAAACAAAAGTTTAAACATGACAAATAAGAAGTAATTCTTTTTTTGCAAAGTCTGTATAGAATCAGCAACTTAGAAAACTTCCCGAAAAATGAATTCTCTAAATTTCACTAGAGGATACTTTAAATTTGTAATTCATTTGAATGCCTATTATAAACCTTGAAAATAAAGTTTTAAAGTAATATAATTGAATGTTAAAAACTCACATTTACTTGATACTTTCTTCCCAATTTTGAAAATTCACTGCGTAAATAATTTCTAATTTGACCAAGGGCCTTTTTCCCAAAAATCCCTAGAAAAAGCCCTGGCTATGCCGTCGAATTATTCCACAGGCGTATAACCTTTTCGTCAAGTTTAAAGATATTAAAAATGGTTCTGTTAAATATCATTTCATAAATAACACTTATTTATACATTTCAATTTTGATATTAAGATGATCAGGCATTCTCTTATTTCATAAAAAATACTGAATTGTGTCTTGGACATTCTGAGGAAGGTGAAAAGCAAATGTGCAACAGATAAATTATTCTTTTACTTTGTGGCTCAAATAACTTGTACAATATTAATTATAAATTATACAGAATATTTCCTTGTTTCATTGTAAGATTGAACTAAATAAAGTGTATGCTCTGTTCTGTTCAGCCAGATGCAATATTTTAAAATTATATAATATAACCAGTGAATGCTATTTTGATCATACAATTATGGGTAAAAGTTATAATATAAAGTTTTACTGTAAAAATACCTGATATATTCACAGTAAGAACTGAAAACATACAAATTAACATAGATGTGGCAGTTAATTAAAAACAGTAGGGTAAACAGTCTCACAACTTTCCACAGTCTACCCAGTGGGAGATCATTGATCTGCAAGTGTTTTATTGCCTGTTAATTATTAATCCCTTATTATCAGTTATTATGCACATTAGTTACACTTGCTATTTTTTAGCAAGGCAGTGTACCTTGTGCAAAGGGGTAGTAATATCAGGAGTGGATTTCAAAGTGGATTCTTGTCAAAAGGACTACATAATTATATAACTTGTTCTTTGAATTCAATTATTAATGACAGTTTTTGTTCAGCCCTAGATACATCATTGCACAAACCAGTTTTTAGCATCTACTATTCTACATTGTTCAAGGTGCAGAATAGTTATCTACAAGTATGAAAAACATGAGGGTAATTGACCCTAAAGCGCTTACCTGTGTAAAAGGCTTAAAGTGTGTTTGTATAACATAATGGTACAATTACAGAGTTAGGTTTCTATAAATATCAACGCTCTAGATTCAGAGAAGATAAAAAAGATAGCTAAAGGTTTTTCTATTTTTAGCTCTGGTGGCCATTTTAATAAGGGCTAAGCTGAAGCACTTGAACAAAATAGAGGTCAATGCCAGGATGCTACTGATGAACATTGGTGTAGTTTTCACCACGAAGGACATTTAAAGGCCAGAGGAAAAGTATAAAAGCCAGCCAGCCAGAAAAATGGCCACTTGTTTTGAACTCTCTGAGCTGTCTGCTAGCAGAAACAGAGAAATCAAAATGCTATTTTTTTAATTTTCTAAAGACACACTGCATACTTTTTTCTGAAATTTGGCATACTGTTTATTTAGAACACAAGCAATATTATCTGAAAATTTTATTTAATTCTGACACTTATAAATGTGTTAATCCAAAAATCTTTTACAAAGCAGTTTAAAAAAATTCAAATCTGACGGTTGCTTGAGTGACAGGTGAATAGAGGTTATGACCTTTCCAGCAGCCAACTAGATTTCTGTAGGAATGTAAACTTTCTCACAGCAATGAGGTCAGCTAAGGTTTTGACATATGGCGGGAAGTAAATACTACAAACTGCTGGAATTACCTGAATACGAGATGTATCTTACTGAATCAAATGTACATTAGTAATAGTATAAAGGAATCAAAGCATATTCAGAATGCACATTTTGGAAAATAATCTTACTATATTAAACACTTCCTTTACAGAATTAGTATACACTAATAATGTTCTTGAATGATTTCCTTGAAGAGCGATAAAAATGTAAACAAGGTGTTGGTTATAGATATGGAAATCATTTATAATAAATACTGATTGAATAAAATTTGATTTTAACTTCACAAAAATTAATGTTTCCATCTGAATGTTTTTATTATGATGTGCACTGTTTATTCCCATAAATGTCCCATGTATGGATCTCCAACTGGATTTGGGAACCATTCCCTCACAACAGTTAAGACACATTTTGGCATAATATCACGCCTGTGCCATACATATTTTTTAAATCGCCTGTCTCTTTGTAATGCAACAGTTTTTGCTTCAACATAACGCGGATCAAACCAGGCTTTGCGGTGAAGTAGCATTGTCCAGAAGCGTTTGTACAGTTCCTTACGCAAGCTACTGTTTCTCGCACTGGCAGGGTTATTTTCAGTTTCCCACCAAAGTTGCCTCATACTTTCGTCCATAATACATGGCCTACATAGACAGTACCTACACTCGTCTTGAGAATAATCCTGTTCAATTTGAAAATCAGTTACACAATTGCTGTTTTCCTCATTATGAAGCGATTCATTTTCTACACATGTCTGAGTTGAAACTTCTGTATTACTGGTGCAACCATTCTGCCTTTGAATTTCCTTATATTCCCACTCATAATGATTGAATAATTGATTTACTGTCTCTAATTGGGTTGGTAATAATTCAAGAGTTACTCTGATTCTTTCCTCAGACATAATAATTTAATATCAAGTCACACATATTATGTTATATTAATAAATCCAATACTGCAATTAGAAATGATTTTATTTTTTCTTGTAAACCTGTAGATCTGAAATAAATTACAAACTTCCTAATCCTAACAACTCAATGTATAACACTTCTTTATAAATGGCACTCAACATCTGTATCAGATTTGCAACATAGATAAAATTGCATAATGTACTGGTACTTTATGGTCAGCATGTGGTCAAGAAATGCTGAAGGGATAAAGATCAAGATAGGCATTGGAATAGTCAAATATTATGTTCATGCAGGTAAAGTAGGTATTAAAACTTGAATGAAAGTCACTGTGACATCTTATTACATGCATGTAATAACAAAGTTTTGTGTAATAGCAGCACAATGAAGTACAATATAACGTATGTAAGATGTTTTTTTTTATTATTATAACAACCAATTAAAGGGATAACTGGGCTGTTACATTAACCTTTAATACCCCTGTAAAGGATTCCTCCATTATACATTCACTCCTTTGTGCAGAATCCTAATCTCTTTTACAATAGATATTGCTCTCTATTACAACTTACATACATTATTATAATACATATTATTTTGGACATTGAAAATGAATAGAAGAAGACCGCCTAGTTTTAGGATTGAGGTACCTGGAGATGAAGATAAAAAGAAAGAGTTTCTGCAAAAAATAAAAAGTGTCAGGGATGTATTAACACGAACATACAATAAGCCTGCCAACAACTTGGACATATTAGATACTGCTCTCTCGTTTTGGATTGATAACTTTAATGGAAGTGAAGGAGACAATACAACAACTGCATCCTTCGCAACAGTTGACAGGAATGAGACAGAAGAAAGCCTGTTTGTGGTGGCAGGCTCTTCACTGCAACGATTGGTGACAATGACTGAGGAACATGCTAAGTCGTGTAGGCATTCGAACAGGGTTGTGAAAACAGTATGTCGTGGACATGTGGGAATTAATACATTACAGTGTGACAAGGCAGACAGACCTCATGTTATGAAGTGGTCATCATCCCCATACCTATCAAATAACAAGTTCCTTGTAAACTACAGAATGCATCATGCATTTATTTGCAGTGGAATGCTTCCTGTTCATTACACAAGGTTTGCCAATGCTGCTGGAATTGGATGTATAACGAACAAGCAAATTCGATGAATTGGTATCCCCCGCCGAAAGGGTTTGTGGTGAGAAATGGCAAAAAGATATATCCGGCAAAAAGTTAAGGATGTTAATAAGAAGCAAATAATTTCATTAGTCAAAATCAATTTAACAGAAAACAAATGTTTAATTAAAGAGTACATAATAAATGTATGATACTTTGATCCTGACTTAAGAATTTATTTTGAATGGGATATGCTTACTGTAATAAGCTTAGCTTTTAAAATTAAATGCAGTTAATTGAAATGTGAGCTTGAAGTTTAACTGGAATGAAATATTGTCTTTGAGTGGTTTGGCACCAGGTGTTGCTATTTTACATGTACATTTGAACTTAAAAGATCAGATGTCCTTAAGAGACACAGGTAAGATATCTTGAAACGGCTGAGGGCAAGGTTTGTGCAGTCACAACTTAACATGTTGAAGGTTTGAACATTTAAAAAAAAAAAAAAAAAAGGAATGGAAATTTTATATATCTATATATAGTTTATATGTATATATTTATTTTTTTAGGGGGTGGGGGTGCAGGGGGAATGGGAGAGGAAACAAAATTTCACATGTTGATTATAAATATTGATTGAAAATTAAAAATAAAAAAAAAAAAAAAGGTTAAAGGGTGAAGTTGGAGTGGGGTGGGGGGGGGGGGCAGAGGATGCATGATCAGTGGTGGGCATGACTGGACGGGGGAAGTGAGGTGGGGGAATGGTACAACTTGGAAGGTGTTTGAAAAAAATCTAAAATAAGAAATGAAAAAAAAAAAATTTTTTTTTTGGGGAGGGGGGGGGGGGGGGGAGGGGGGGGTTGTGACCAAGGCAAGTGGGTGACCAGGTGTGGGTGCGCAACTTCACATGTTTATAATAAATGTTCACAGAAAAGAATGAAAGAAATTTGATAAAATTCTGCCAAATGGTAAGTTTGTAATGTACAAATTGTGGATTTTTAGACAATTAAAGGGCAATAACTCTGAAGTTACAAAAATGAAATCCTAACAAAATTGTCTGTGCACAACAAAATTATAGTGCTCTAAATTCTGTTAAAGTTTCATTTGTTCTAGGTCAAATATGTCAAAAGTTATGATGCAGAAATTGGCATATCTATAGATCTATAGTACCTATTTAGTTAACACTAGAAACTTTAAGGGCATAACTCTGGTGTTACTTGGGCAATCTGTCTGAAACTTGATGGGCCCATAACCTCATAGTGGTGAACATGTATATGAAGTTTGTTTGAAAAAAATCTAAAATAAGGAATGAATTTTTTTTTTTTTTTTTTTTGGTGTGGGGGGGGGGGGGGGGGGGGTCAGGGGATAAGGGGGGAGGTGTGTGATCAAGGTAAGGGGGTGACCAGGTGTGGGTACACAACTTCACATGTTTACAATAAATGTTCATGGAAAAGAATGAAAGAATTTAATGAAATTGTACCAAATGGTAAGTTTGTTATGTACAAATATGTGGATTTTTATACAATTAAAGGGCAATAACTCTTAATTTACAAATAAATCCCAAATGAAATTGTGTGTACACAACCACTTTATGGTGATCTAAATTCTGTTTAAGTTTCATAGTTCTAGGTCAAATATATCAAAAGTTATGATGCAGAATATTGCCATATTTATAGTACCCTATATAGTTAAACTAGAAACTTCTAAGGGCCATAACTCTGGTGTTACTTGGGCAATCTGACTGAAACTTTACGGGCCGCAAGAACTCATTGTGGTGAACATGTATATGAAGTTTTAAATAAATATTCCCAACCATTTCCTAGATATGGCTCCGGACGGACGGACGGACGGACGGACGGAAAGACGGAAGGACGGACGGATGGACGGACGGACGGAAAGACGGACGGAAGGACGGACGGACGGACGGACGGACGACGCCAAAACTATATCCCTCCGCCTTTCGTCGGGGGATAAAAAGGAAAGAAAAACCATGTCAGGGATTTATAATGAAAGTGTCCAGGAGGCATACAATTCTTCAACTGAGGAGGCATTACTGGAGGAAATTGCCTGGTATGAAAACCTTGATGGCATTGACATCATGACAGACGCCCGCCACGGTTGGCATAAAAATGCAAAAGACAGTAGCATCGTTGCGCTGGGAGAAAAGACCCACAAGGTCCTTCAGTGTGTTACTGTGACCAAGCAAGATGACATAGTGTCTCAGCGGCATGAATCAGTTGGCACAGCAAAAGTGTACGAGTATTTAGATTCCAAGGATGTCAGTGTATGCGTTCATACCCATGACAGAAATTTGACAATGAATAAAATGGTTTAAGGCAGGGGGGTTACTATAAATCAAAATGATTCCTGGCATGGAGTGAAGAATTTGAAAAAGGCAATGAAAGCAGTGTCTTCTGGACCACTGTATAAACAAGGACAAACTTGGTCAAAACAATTGCTGGATAAGGTTGAGCCTGCCACACACTTTCACTGGGCAATCCGAAACTGTCATAATGATCCTGCAAAACTGAAAAAGCTGCTTCTGAACATTGTTTCACATTATAAAAATGAACACAGCGTTGTCACCATACATCAAGATGCCAAACTGATGCAAACTACGAACCTTCATAGAACAGTGATCACGGATCCAAAGGCTGAAAAGATACTTCAGACTGTCATTGAGCAGTCTGTGATATACAAGAGTCCTGAGGACTACATACTTGCTAGGGACACATCTTATGTGGAATCATTCAACAATACAATGAACATTTTCCAAGACAAAAGGATTGCCTTCAGTGATGCCACATACAAACACCAGATCAATGTTAAGTGTCCTGCACTGGAATGCCAATGTGGACGGGAGTACACATCAGTCTGGAACCCACGTGATCCACGAGCACGAGAAGGAACGTGTTAAAAAAACAGGTCACTAAATTATAAATACCGTGATGAAATTTGGAATAAATATATGAATTCCATTTACCAAAGACGCCGTCAGAGGAGACAATAGATCAGGCATGAAAATTGTGTTTAAAATGCTTTTCTACAATGTACAAAAGAACATTTGAGCCGCATCATGGGGAAAATAGGTCTTGGGAATCTTCGAGGCTTTGGCCAGTGTGGGCCCCTGATACCCTGCACATTGGGGCAGGTTATCGGGGCCCCCCCCGCACTATAATTTTATATTCGTAAAGAAGGTCTTTACCTGGGATGCAATTTTCTTACCCAAATTCAGATGCAAAAAATGTACAGGACAGCCTAAAAACACTTTCCCGGAAATTTCGCAAAATATTTAAGGAAAATTTTCCCGGTGTGTGGTCTTTTTTTCGTATTTTTATAGGACATTAATGTTTTGTAATTTTGAGCATTCTTCGACAAAGACAAAAATGTAAAGTGCAAAAATTTATTTCAAAAAAAATACATTTATGTGTATTGTTTTAATAGGGCTTTGCTTTATTTTAAAAAAAAATGGTCTGTAATATGTTATATGTTAAGAGGAAATTTTCAATGGAATTCAAATATGTGATAAAATTTTTTAAATTTTTTTCTCAGGTATATAATCTTAATTTCATAGTTTCGTAAATTTTGTGTTTAAATAGAAATAAATTGAATTCTATTGTACAAAATTAGACCACTTTCCCCCCGCTTTTATCTATGCGCAGCCGTGTTTATTTTCTAGAGAGTGAATGTTTTTAAAACTTATTGACCCCCGGTTCGTGCGTAACAGTGTTGTAAAACTCCACCCCCCTAGCCTTTTTAGGCTTAAAGGCCATCCCCCTGGATATTTGAGTTCACGGACTCCGGCCTTTAAGGAGGTAGGTTACCTTGTTACAAGGGTAAATTCAAATTAGTTGAACCACAGCATCTTTTTGTATTTTGTGTAAATGAAGTTTTAACTGCTAAATCTCAGTTTCGTTTGTCTCTGTCCCTTCAAGTTCAATTTTTATAAGTTTTGAAGAACCATGACCCTCCAAAGGTTTTCATATTAAAAGAAAAAAGGAAAATGCAGATATTTAACACTTTTCAGTGTATTTTAGTTTCACTGATATCTGTTTGAAGTCAGCATAATCTATAATTTTGCTAGTATGCACGTTGCTTTCTAATATAAGCTTAAAATGTATATGTCGCGGGGCTCGTGTTCCATGGTAACGATTTTCTCTCATTTTTAAAAACTATATATAAAATTGGGGTTTTCGCGGCTTCAGTGCCATTCTGTTAATGACCAACATGGAAAATTTGGGTAATATTATTAGCAAAATACCAAGCCTTAAAAACATGATACCCCTATTTTTCTTAAAGTTTAAGTAACCATGGCAACAGAGATGTTTAAAATGGCTTATATTTGCTTTTTGTCGTAATTTTTTAAAATAAAATTGAATAAGATTATCTTTTTAGTGATGTAGCTTTAAAACATATTATTTCTAACGTAAGTTATATTTTCGTGTTATCGCATTTATTCAAACAAATTTCTAAGCTTAGAATACTTACAGCAGTACCCTCGTCTGGCATTTTTCATGGAAAAAATCGTTCAGCATGCTACTATTATTTCTCAGGATATTGTTGAAATGAAATAGAAAGCCGAAGCTGTGTTTCTTAAATAGACCAGTGTCAACGCTTTTGAATTTTACATTTAGGTACATAGGTCACGGGCTTCGTTTCCATGGTAACATCAATTCAATTCAAGAAACCACAATTTTCTACTGAAATTTGAACAATTTTAGATCTTAGTTTTAGTATATAAGTAACAAATTATTCACAGAACCTGTAAAATAGGTATTACAAATCAAACTGCTAGATTTTTTATTTGAAAATGGCCGTAACAAGTAACCTCTCACCCAACTATATTCCAAATAACATTGGTTCTCCATCATCCATGTCTTACATTCCGCATAACATTTCATATAACTACATAAAAGAAGCAAAATATTGATTATTATTCAGAGCAAAAGACTCATAAAAAATATTTCAGCAAATAATGGTTATCTGAATATAGCTTGAATAAAGAAAATGCACAGAATTACGTACTTTCAAGATAAAAAGCTATTAATTTTGCGCGGTAACTGACACGTAACGTCATGACGTCAATGACGTCATTTTAAGGCAACATTGTTTTGAAGCGTTTCTGCGGCAATTTATTCATTATTTCTGCATTATTAAACCATAAAGCGTCAGATCGAAGACAGGTCTATGATTTGTTTTCAGAAGAATGAATATACAAACACATTTAGTTTGTCGTAAACGTCGTCGTAAATCGTCAATTTAGCTTCTGGTTGGACATGCGCACATACAAATATAAAGGTAACCTACCTCCTTAAGTTAAGATGTTGACAAAGGACTATGGACAATACAATTATACTAATAGCCAACCCTGAACAAAATTACGGTGAGTTAAGGTAGTTCTGCACGTTCGGATCAAAAATTGTTCTACAATGTAGAATTTGATTAAACCCTGATTTTTCAAAACTTCAGAATTTACTAATAAAAATCCGCAAATTAACAAGAGCACCACCTTGTGGGTGCAGACACCCATCTGATTTTTTTTGTGTCTGTATACTAGAAATATTGTCATACCCATGATTTTCAAAAAAGCAATGTAGAGTTACAGTAATTGCTGTGCAGAGTCAGCTTTTAATGGCAAATAACTGCTCCAAGTTTTAAAGCAATAGCTTTGACCGTTAAGGAGAAAAGTTGACCTAAATGAAAAACTTAACTAAGAAATCTGATATTTTCTAAGTCCAAAAGCAGACATAATTCTTACAAAAAGTGGGATGGAGCTGTGTTTCTTCCTGTACAGAGTCAACTTTTGATGCTGAACAAGTGTTGCAAGTTTTAAAGCAAAAGCTTTGATAGTTTAGGAGAAAAGCTGACCTAAACATAGAACTTAACCAAGAAATCTGATATTTTCTAAGTCCAAAATCAGCCATAATTCTTGCAAAAAGCAAGATGGAGTTATGTTTCTTGATGTACACAGACAGCTTTTGATGGTGAACAAGTGTTGCAAGTTTAAAAGCAAAAGCTTTGATAGTTTAGCAGAGAAGCTGACCTAAACATAAAACTTAACTAAGAAATCAGATTTTCTAAGTCCAAAAGGGGCCATAATTCTTACAAAAAGTAAGATGGAGTTGTGTTTCTTCCTGTACAGAGTCAACTTTTGATGGTGAACAAGTGTTCCAAGTTTTAAAGCAATAGCTTTGATAGTTTAGGAGAAAAGCTGACCTAAACATAGAACTTAACCAAGAAATCTGATATTTTCTAAGTCCAAAATCAGCCATAATTCTTGCAAAAAGCAGGATGGAGTTATGTTTCTTGCTGTACAGAGTCAGCTTATGATGGTGAACAAGTGTTGCAAGTTTTAAAGCAAAAGCTTTGATAATTAAGGAAAAAAGTTGATCTAAACACAAAACTTAACCAAGAAATCTGATTTTCTAAATCCAAAAGAGGCCATAATTCTAGCAAAAAACAGGATGGAGTTACATTTCTTGCTGTACAGAGTCAGCTTTTGAGGGTGAACAAGTATTGCAAGTTGTAAAGCAAAAGCATTGATAGTCACTGTGCACTGGGCATTTGACATACTGACCTCAAATAAGTAATTATGGGTAATTTACCAGTCATAAGTAAACTCTGTATCAAATGTGATCTTAGACCAAAGCATTCTCTAGTTATTTGGCAAAAAAAAATTCTACTGTTCTAGGTCAATGTGACCTGCTGACCTCAAAATCAATAGGGTCATCTGTTGGCCATGATTAACCTCCCTCTAACGTTTTGTGACCTTAGACCCAAGCGTTCTCTAGTTATTTGGCAAAAAAAGTCTACTGTTCTGGGTCAATGTGACCTGCTGACCTCAAAATCTATAGGGGTCATCTGCTGGTCATGACCATCCTTCCTATCAACTTATATGATCTTTAGACACAAGTCTAAAGTTATCTTCCAGAAATGGTTTAATTGTTCAAGGTTACTGTGACCTTCACCTTTGACCTACTAACCTCAAAATCCTTAGGGGTCATCTGCTGGTCATGATCAACCTTCTTATAAATTTTCCCTGCCCTAGGCCAAAGGGCATCTGGAAACATTTTACTGTTCCGGGTCACAGTGAACTTGACCTTTGGCCTACTGATCTAAATCAAAAAGCAGTCTTGATGGTTATGACCAACTCCCTATCAACTTCCATGATCCTAGGCCCAAGCATTCTTGAGTTATCATCTGGAAACCGCTTAACTGTTCCGGGTTACTATGACTTTCACCTCTGACCTACTGACCTCAAAATCTGCGGGTTTCATGTCCAACCTCCCTATCAAACTTCTGATCTAGGCCGCCCAAGCATTCTTGAGTTTGTCGTTCAGAAACCTTTTTAACTGTTCCGAGGCACTGTAACCTTAAAATCAATAGGGGTCATCTGCTGGTCATGACCACCTCCGTATCAACTTTCATGATCCTAGGCCCAAGCATCCAGAAACGGACTGGTCTATGGACAGACCGACCAACATCTGCAAAACAATATACCCCACCTTCTTCGAAGGGGGGGCATAAACATAATGGCCTGAAATATGGTGAAATAAATGTATAGGTCCTTCTGCTAGTTTTGAAATATTAGCTCGAGATTAAATGGATCTGCACATTTCAAGCTGATTTTAAGAGATTATTGAGAATGTTTTAACGTGCTAGACATTTTAATACAATATTTCATCTTTACATAAATATAACTTTGTTGGATTAATACATTTATAAACGGTTTTTACTTTAAATTCATAAAATGATTTTCGTTTCTATATGCCGAGTCCAGGCTTTATTCTACGTTTTCCAGATAAATGATGTTACGCCATTATTTCCCGGTTTATCAAACGTGCAGAACTACTTTAATAAACAAACAACGTTTCACAATCAAATCTGGCAAAAGGTAGTAATATGAATATCGAATACAGTATCTGTATAATAAAACTCTTAAAAACTGTCTCCAGTAACCTGCTACTCCATGTCTTGTTCACTGAAAAAAAAAAAAATGACACTTAACATGGCAAAAGTTGGGGCCAATAAGCTCTGATGGCCCCTTTCAGCTATATGATATCTGACTTAAATGTAAGTGTCTTATATGCAGCGAAGGTAAACCACTTCAAGACTTGACCTTACAGAGGTCCACGTAATGATGAATACAGACAAATTTTATTAACAAGAGCTCACTGACCCAAAAGCGCTCACCTGTGAAAAAGACAAGTGCGTTTATATAATGGTACAAGAACAGAGTTAGGTTTATATAAATATGCCCCAGCTATTATGGATTCAGAGGGAAGAAGTATTCCAAAATTTCTTTTTTATCAGCCTACATTATGTCACTACAATGGGCATTGCAATTTTTGAACCTAGGGCAATAATTTGAACAATTATAGTAGACAGTCAAATCCTTATATCACATGCCAAACATCCAAGAAACATTTGTGGAAAATTGATTTACAGGAGAGGCCTAAATCGCTCACTCAATGCAGAGCAATATTCACATAAAACAAAGTAATATGACCTTTGACCCCTAAGTGTGACCTTGACATTGAATTTAGCCATCCGAAACATGCGCTCTGCACTTTCCCTTTCAATAAGTGAACATTTGTGTCAGGTTTCTCTGAAATCCATCAAGGGGTTCAAGAGTTACGGAGCGGAAGGGAAATTGCTAACCTACACACAGACAGACAGACGGACACCGAGGCGATAACATAATACGTCCCTGTGGGCGTATAAAAAAGAATCGAGATCTTATGGTGATACAAGTTGTGTGCAAGTTTGGTTAAAATCAAATCATAAACGAAGCTGCTATTGTGCAGCCAATTTTGGCCCCTTCAGGGGCCGTAACTCTGGAACCCATTATGGGATCTGGCTGGTTCAAGAATGGACCAAGATCTTTTGGTGACACAAGTTTTGTGCAAGTCTGATTAAATTCATATCATAAATGAAGCTGCTATTGTGCAGACAAGGTCAAAATAGCTTATTCCGGCCCTATCAGGAGCTATAACTCTGGAACCCATCATGGGATCTGGCCGGTTCAAGAAAGTAACCAAGATCTTATGGTGACACAAGTTTTGTGCAAGTTTGGTTAAAATCAAATCATAAATGAAGCTGCTATTGTGCAGTCAGTCAAGGTCAAAATAGCTAATTTAGACCCCTTCAGGGGCCATAACTCTGGAACCCATAATGGAATCTAAATGCCAGTTCCAGAAAGGAACCAAGATCTTATGGTGATACAAGTTGTGTGCAAGTTTGGTAAAAATCAAATCATAAATAATGCTGCTATTGTGCAGACAAGGTCAAAATAGCTAAGTTTGGGCCTTTCAGGGGCCATAACTCTGGAACCCATAATGGAATCTGGCCAGTTCCAGAAAGGAACTGAGATCTTATGGTGATATTCAGTTGTGTGCAAGTTTGGTAAAAATCAAATCATAATTCTAATATGGCTAACAATGCTTTAATCATCACAACGATGTTATGTTGATGTCAAGTAAATGTGATATTTAGCGCCATGTATGCATCGAGAAATAGCACTTTCAAATTTCATGAAATATTTTACTTAAAAACATGTTTTAAACGAAATGTCACATTGCACAACTGTTTTGATCAATTTATACACATACTGAATTAGTTATCAGCTTTCTGCCGCAAGACGTATTACCGTTTCCGGTCCTGGCATGTTTTAACAAATACCTATTATTGGCACCATCCTTGGGCGAGGAAACAGTTCCATCATATTTGATATAAATTTTACAATAAAGAGCAAATTAGAATCGAAATAATTTATAGCAAAACAGTGCTTTATCACTATTTTTACACTCGGGCGCTTACACGTTGTCCGAAAAAATTTCACGAGGGCACAACGTATAACCGCCCATCATGTATAAATAGTGATAAAGCACTGTTTTGCTGTAAATTATTTCTTAAATAAAGCTGATATTGTGCAGACAAGCTCAAAATAGCTAATTCTGGCCCTTTCAGGGGCCATAACTCTGGAACCCATAATGGGATCTGGCCAGTTCAAGAAAGGAACCGAGATCTTATGGTGATACAAGTTGTGTGCAAGTTTGGTTAAAATAAAATCATAAATGAAACCACTATCGGGCAGACAAGAAATGGTTGACAGATGCACGGACAGACGACGGATGAAGGGTGATCACAAAAGCTCACCTTGTCACTATGTGACAGGTGAGCTAAAAAGCTTCAATACTGAAATGCTGGTACTTTTTTAACTTCCAATTGCTAAAATGAGACAACTATATGATAAACCTAATACTGAATATGACTACACCTCAAAGAACAAGAGCTGTCGGAGGACAGCAACGCTCGACTATTCAACAGCCTTGTCGATTGAATGAATAAGAAAGTCGAAAAAGGGGCATAATTTAGTAAACAAGAGGGCCATGATGGCCCTAAATCGCTCACCTGTTATCACTGCACTTCAGCACAAGAAGGTCCTCTGAAAAAATATCTAAGTCCAAAGGACAGGAACAACAAAGAAAAGAAATTTAACCAAAAAGAAAAAAAAAATCTTACAAGGTACAGATATGTCAAAATACACCTAAAAATTGGAGGTACCATCCATGTTGTACCACAGAAAAGTAGTCTCGGTTTTTCCCTACGGCCAGTAATAACAAGAGGGCCATGATGGCCCTATATCGCTCATCTGTTATCATTGCACTTGAGGACAAGAAGGTCCTCAGAAAAAATAGTCCAAAGGACAGGAACAACAAAGGGAAGAAATTTAACCAAAAAGAAAAAAAAATTCTTATAAGGTACTGATATGTCAAGATACACCTAAAAGTTGGAGGTACCATCCATGTTGTACCACAGAAAAGTGGTCTCGGTTTTTCCCTATGGCCAATAATAATAAAGTTACTAAAAATAAGCTATCTATAGTAAAGTAAAAGAGAAGTAATTAAAAAAAAAAAAAAATATTGTAAGCGAACAAAAGAAGGATCTGCCAAATAAATCTGTTGACATAAATGAAATTTCAGATCAGTATCTTCATTAGTTATGGAGATATACCAATTTTAATTTGAAAAAAAGGGAGGTAATTTGACATAAAATCAGTCCATAGTTATCTACCCTGATTGTCTCAGTCCAACTAATAGCAATAATGAAATTTCAAATAAGTCCTATAAGTACTTACTGATATAAATCCATTTTGATTACAATCAGGGGAGGTAATCAGACATAAAATAACTCTGGAACCTACGATTGGATCTGATTTGTCATGGAATCCAAGATTTATTGTTGTTGAAGATATTTTGGAAGTTTGTATCAAATAAAACCATAAATGAAGTCTCTATATGGCTGCAAAAGCCAAAATAGCCAATTCTGGACCTTTAAGGGGCCATAACTCTGGAACCCATGATGGAATCTGGCCAGTTGAAGAAAGGAAGCAAGATCTTGTGGTGATACAAGTTGTGTGCAAGTTTGGTTAAAACTAGAGATGCTTTTGAGAAAAGCGCATGTCTCCCACAACTGCCCCTATGAAAAATGTTAGTTTCTCTAGATGTTTTAGACGAGTGGATCCAATTAGATGGTCTGGATGAGTGGATCCAATCAGTAATTCAAGGGCCATAAATCAAAAAGTGCCTGGGCGGATTTGGTAGTTATCGAACTTGGGTAAGGTCTTTTGGCCAAAACAATTTTGTTCAAGTTTGGTAAATATGGATGAGAAAGTTCGACTTGGGAGAGCAGACAAGAGTAAACAGACGGATTTTTTCGGTAATTCAAGGGCCATAAACTCTAAAATGCCTGCACCGATTTGGCTAGTTATCGAACTGGCCGAGGTCTCATGGTCAAACACATTTTGTTCAGTTTAGTGAAGATCGGATGAGAAATGTTTGATTTAAGAGTGCTGACATGAGTAAAAAGGCAATTTTTCGATTAATTCAAGGGGCCCGTAACTCCAAAATCCCTAGACCGATTTGGCTAGTTATCGAACCGGGCCGAGGTCTCTGGTCAAACACATTTTGTTCAAGTTTGGTGAAGATCGGATGAGAAATGTTTGATTAAGAGTGTGGACATGAGTAAAAAGGCCAATTTTTCGATAATTAAAGGGGCCGTAACTCCAAAATGCCTGGCCCGATTTGGCTAGTTATCGAACTTTGCCGAGGTTCATGGTCAAACACATTTTGTTTAAGTTTGGTGAAGATTGGAATGAGAAATATTCGAATTAGAGTGCGGAAAAGAGTAATTTGACGATTTTTGGTAATTCAAGGGCCAAAAACTCCAAGACCCCTGGCCCGATTGGTAGTTATCGAACTTGGCCGAGGTCTTATGGTCAAACACATTTTGTTCAAGTTTGGTAAAAATCGATGAGAAAGTTGGGACTTAGAGTGCGGACAAGCTTTGTGACAGACACACACACAGACACACGGACAACACAGACAGACGGAGTAATCAATATGTCTCCCACCCCAAATGTGTGATGGGAACATAATCAAATTTCATAAATGAAGTGGCTATTGTGCAGACAAGGTCAAAATAGCAAATTTTTGCCCTTTCAGGGGCATAACTCTGGAACCATTATGGGATCTGGCCGGTTCAGAAAAGGAACCAAATTTTATGGTGACACAAGTTTTGTGCAAGTCTGATTAAATTCAAATCATAAAAAAAAGCTGCTATTGTGCAGACAAGGTCAAAATAGCTAATTCTGGCCCTTTCAGGGTCCATCACTCTAGAACCCATAATGGAATCTGGCCAGTTCAAGAAAGGAACCAAGATCTTATGGTGATACAAGTTGTGTGCAAGTTTGGTTAAAATAAAATCATAAATGAAGCTGCTATTGTGCAGACAAGCTCAAAATAGCTAATTCTGGCCCTTTCAGGGGCCAAAAACTCTGGAACCATAATGGAATCTGGCCAGTTAAAGAAAAGAACCAAGATCTTATGGTGATACAAGTTTTGTGCCAGTTTGGTAAAAATCAATAAATAAATAAAGTGATATTGTGGCAGACAAGGTCAAAATATTTTAATTTTTGGCCTTTCAGGGGCCATAACTCTGGAACATAATGGGATCTGGCCAGTTCAAGAAAGGAACCGTGATATTATGGTGATCCCAAGTTGTGTGCAAGTTTGGTTAAAATAAAATCATAAATGAAACCACTATCGTGCAGACACGAAATTGTTGACGCACGCACGCACTGATTGACGAAAGACGACGGACGAAGGGTGATCACAAAAGCTCACCTTGTCACTATGTGACAGGTGAGCTAAAAAAGTTACTAAAAATAAGCTATTTATATTAACGTAAAAGGGAAGGTAAAAAAAAGAAAATTATTGAAAGTGATCAAAAGAAGGATCTCCCGAATAAATCTGTGACAAAATAAAATTTCAGATCAGTATCTTCATGAGTTACGGTGATATACCATTTTAATTAGAAACAAGCAAATTTTGATGAATTGGTATCCCCGCCAAAAGGGTTTGTGGTGAGGAATGGCAAAAAAGATATACCCGGCACAAATTTAAAGGATGTTAATAGAAGCAAATTAATTTCATTAGTCAAAATCAATTTAACAGAAAACAAATGTTTAATTAAAGAGTACACAATAAATGTATGATACTTTGATCTTGGACTAAAGAATTTATTTGAATGGGATATGCTTACTGTAATAAGCTTAGCTTTTTTAAAATTAAATGCAGTTAATTGAAATGTGAGCTTGAAGTTTAACTGGAATGAAATATTGTTCTTGAGTGGTTTGGCACCAGGTGTTGCTGTTTACATGTATATTTGAATTTAAAAAGATCGGGATGTCCTTAAGAGAACACAGATAAGATATCTTGAACATGGTGAGGGCAAGGTTTGTGCAGTCACAACTTAACATGTTAAAGGGTTTTTGAACTTTTAAAAAAAAAAAAAAAAAGGATGGAAATATATATATCTAAATATGATATATGTATATATTTATTTTTTTAGGGGGGGGGGGGTGCAGGGGAACGGAGAAGGAAACAAAATTTCACAAGCTGATTATAAATATTGATTGAAATTAAAAATGAAAAAAAAAAAGAGGTAAAGGGTGAAGTTGGGGGGGGGGGGGGGGGGGGGGGGGCCAGAGGATGCATGATCAGTGGTGGGCATGACTGGGTGGAGAAGTGAGGTGGGTGGAATAGTACAATTGGAAGCTTTGAAAAAAATCAAAAATAAATGAAAAAAAAAAAAAAAAAAAAAAAAAAAAAAAAAAAATTGGGAGGTGGGGGGGGGGGGGAGTGGGGTTGGGAGGGGGAGGGGGTGTGACCAAGGCAAGTGGGTGACCAGGTGTGGGTGACAAACTTCACATGTTTATAATAAATGTTCACAGAAAAGAATGAAAGAAATTTAATAAAATTCTGCCAAATGGTAAGTTTGTTATGTACAAATATGTGGATTTTTAGACAATTAAAGGGGCAATAACTCTGGTTACAAAAAGAAATTCCGTACAAAATTGTCTGTGACAACCACATTATAGTGCTCTAATTCTGTTAAATTTTCATAGTTGTAGGTCAAATATACAAAAGTTATGATGCAGAAATTGGCATATCTATAGATCTATAGTACCCTATATAGTTAACACTAGAAACTTCTAAGGGCCATAACCCTGGTGTTACTTGGGCAATCTGTCTGAAACTTGATGGGCCCCATAACTCATAGTGTGTGAACATGCATATGAAGTTTGTTTGAAAAAATCTAAAATAAGGAATGAACTTTTTTTTTTTTTTTGGGGGGGGGGGGGGATAGGGGGGGAGGTGTGTGATCAAGGTAAGGGGGGACCGGTGTGGGTACAAAAATTCACATGTTTACAATAAATGTTCATGGAAAAGAATGAAAGAAATTTAATGAAATTCTACAAAATGGTAAGTTTGTTAGTACAAATATGTGGATTTTTATACAATTAAAGGGCAATAAATCTTAATTTACATATAAATCCAAAAGAAATTGTGTGTACACAACCACATTATGGTGATCTAAATTTGTTTATTTTTCATAGTTCTGGTCAATATATCAAAAGTTAGATGCAGAAATGCCATATTTATGTACCCCATATAGTTAAACATGAAACTTTAAGGGCCATAACTCTGGGGTTATTGGGCAATCTGACTGAAACTTGACGGGCCGCAAGAAAATCATTGTGGTGAAAAAATGTATATGAAGTTTTAAATAAATATTCCCAATCATTTCCTAGATATGGTCCGGAAAGGACGGACGGAAAGAAAGGAAGGACGGACGGACAACGCCAAAACTATATCCCCCCGACTTTCGTCGGGGGATAATAAAGGGAGGTAATTTGACATAAAATCAGTCCATAGTTATCTACCCTGATTAGCTCAGTCCAACTAATGACAATAATGAAATTTCAAATAAGTCCTTAAGTACTTACTAATATAAATCCATTTTGACTACAATCAGGGGAGGTAATCAGATATAAAATAACTCTGGAACCTACGATCAGATCTGATTTGTCATGGAATCCAAGATTTATTGTTGCTGAAAGATATTTGGAAGTTTGTATCAAATAAAACATAAATGAAGTCTCTATATGGCTGCAAAAGCCGAAATAGCCAATTTTGAACCTTTAAGGGGCCATAATCTGGAACCCATGATGGAATCTGGCCCAGTTCAAGAAAGGAATCAAGATCTTGGGGGTGATACAAGTTGGTGCAAGTTGGTTAAAATCAAATCATAAATGAAGTTGCTATTGTGCAGACAAGGTCAAATAGCTAATTTTTTGGGTCTTTAGGGGCCATAACTTGGAACCCATTATGGGTCTAGCCGGTTCACAAAGGGAAATGAGATCTTATGGCAGCACAAGTTTTGTGCAAGTTTGATTAAATTCAAATCATAAATGAAGCTGCATTGTGCAGACAAAGGGCGAAATAGCTAATTCTGGCCCTTTCAGGGGCCATAACTCTGGAAACCATAATGGAATCTAGCCAATTCAAGAAAGGAACCAAGATCGTATAGTGATACAAGTTGTGTGCAAGTTTGGTTTAAATCAAATCATAAATGAAGCTGCTATTGTGCAGACAAGGTCAAAATAGCTAATTCTGGCCCTTTCAGGGGCCATAACTCTGGAACCCATAATGGGATCTGGCCAGTTCAAGAAAGGAACCAAGATCTTATGGCGATACAAGTTGTGTGCAAGTTTGATTAAATTCAAATCATAAATGAAGCTGCTATTGTGCAGACAAGGTCAAAACAGCTAATTTTGGCCCTTTCAAGGGCCATAACTCTGGAACCCATAAAGGAATTTGGCCAATTCAAGAAAGTAACCAAGATCTTATAGTGATACAAGTTGTGTGCAAGTTTGGTAAAAATCAAATCATAAATAAAGTTGCTATTGTGCAGACAAGGTCAAAAGAGCTAATTTTGGCCCTATCAGGGGCAATAACACTGGAACCCATGATGGGATCTGGCCAGTTCAAGAAAGAAACCAAGATCTTATGGTGATACAAGTTGTGTGCAAGTTTGGTTAAAATAAAATCATAAATGAAACCACTATTGTGCAGACAAGAAATTGTGGACGGACGACGGACAGACAGTCGGACGGACGACCACAAAAGCTCACCCTGTCACTATGTGACAGGTGAGCTAAAAAAGCAAAATAGGGTTATGGAACCTGCATACTGCTTATCAGCTCATGACAGTGGACAAGTGTGTTAAGTTTCAATCCATTCCCATAAGTGGGTTACTGAGATACCAGCTTACATAAGAATTTAACCAAAAACTCCTAAGTTGAAAAAGGGGCATAATTTTGTAAAATGCGAGTATATTGTGGCTGGGTGTGAGCCATGGAGGACATGCTCCCTTGTTGATTAGATATCTTCCCTGACCGGTTTCGTTCAGCAGTTGTGAACTTCATCAGAGGACTTGACCGTAATGACTAGGCAAGTTTGGTTTGCATTATGTGCAGTGTGACGCTGCATTCTGCTTATATACTCTCTGGTGCCGGTTGGTGCCGGTTGCCGGAGCCGGTATGAGGCCGGTTTGGCTTTTACATGGCTTTCTGGGATACTCCTGGTGCCGGTTTCTATTTTTAGCGATGCTGTTGTTGCCGGTATTGATCTATTTTTAGGTGGTGCCGGTTATGGTGCCGGGTTTGATCTATTTTAGATTTTCAGATCGGTGTCGCTGGTGCAGTGATCTATTTTTAGTGGTGCCGGCATGGTGCCGGTTATAATCTATTTTTAGATTTTTAGATCGGTGCCGGTGGTGCCATTAATGATCTGTTATTGGTGGAGCCGGTATGGTGCCGTTTATGTTGGATCGTGGGCAAATTTGATCAAGAGTATGGGGAAAAACGTAGAGTATTTTATGCAAACAGGACACTTATCTTGGGTTTAGCTTAATTTTTATTTTGCAGTTATTTTCAGGGCAAGATGGATGCATAGTGCGGTACTGCAAGGCTGATGTACAGCTTCTCCACGTGTCTCTCTGGCGTGGCAACTTGTGTGTAAATCAGTTATATTTTGTTACTGTTCAGTCCGTCTTCTACATGTATATACATGATATAGTATAGTTTTTGATGTTTCCCCCTTGATTGTTATGAGGAGTTGGTCTAGTAGTTAGAATGCATTCCCAGTGGTATCGTTTTCAGTGATTGGCTGTATGTACCAGGGGCGTCCTTTTTGATAGCAGATATATTGCCAGAATTGCAGCTTTATGAATGTTTGTCCAGATCTTCTTTCCTGGTAGAATGCTGAATGCATTTTCGACATTTGTAACAAGTGTATTGTATCTTGTGTCTGTTGAAAGATTCAGTGTTTGTATTATTTGTAACAAAATTTCTGTAGTAGTGCATTGCGCTCTGTTGTAGGAGTTGTTATGGCATTGACGTCCCATGACGTTGCGTTCTTGATGTCGTTCAATCATATGTATAGTATGGACGTTTTCTAGACGCTTTTATGGCGTTATTAATTTGCTGTTTTGTGGTTAGTTATATCTCCGTATAACTGAATAAGCTAAAAAGTGCATGTTTTTGCACCTGGAAGATAAGTGGTTCGTTACCAATGCTTACTTTGTACTTACATATTTACGGGTAGCATGGGAATGAAAGAAAAAGAGGGCCATGATGGCCCTATATCGCTGAACTGTTATCATTGCACTTGAGGACAAGAAGGTCCTCAGAAAAAATATCTAAGTCCAAAGGACAGGAACAACAAAGGAAAGAAATTTAACCAAAAAGAAAAAAAAATTCTTACAAGGTACAGATATGTCAAAATACACCTAAAAATTGGAGGTACCATCCATGTTGTACCACAGAAAAGTGGTCTTGGTTTTTCCCTACGGCAAATAATAAAAAAGTTACTAAAAATAAGCTATTTATAGTAACGTAAAAGGGAAGTAATTAAAAAAAAATGTTGTAAGTGAACAAAAGAAGGATCTGCCAAATAAATCTGTTAACATAAATGAAATTTCAGATCAGTTATCTTCATTAGTTACTGAGATATACCCATTTTAATTTGTTAATAAAGGGAGGTAATTTGACATAAAATCAGTCCATAGTTATCTACCCTGATTGGCTCAGTCCAACTAATGACAATAATGAAATTTCAAATAAGTTCTATAAGTACTTATTGATATAAATCCATTTTGACTACAATCAGGGGAGGTAATCAGATATAAAATAACTCTGGAACCTACGATTGGATCTGATTTGTCATGGAATCCAAGATTTATTGTTGCTGAAGATATTTTGGAAGTTTGTATAAAAAAAAAAAACATAAATGAAGTCTCCATATGGCTGCAAAAGCCAAAATAGCCAATTTTGGACCTTTCAAGGGCCATAACTCTGGAAGCCATGATGGAATCTGGCCAGTTCAAGAAAGGAATCAAGATCTTGTGGTGATACAAGTTGTGTGCAAGTTTGGTTAAAATCAAATCATAAATGAAGCTGCTATTGTGCAGACAAGGTCAAAATAGTTAATTTTGGCTCTTTCAGGGGCCATAACTCTGGAACCCATTAAGGGATCTGGCCGGTTCAACAAAGGAACTGAGATCTTATGGCAATACAAGTTTTGTGCAAGTTTGGTTAAAATCAAATCATAAATGAAGCTGCTATTGTGCAGTCAAGGTCAAAATAGCTAATTCTGGCCCTTTCAGGGGCCATAACTCTGGAACCCATAATGGAAACTGGCCAGTTCAAGAAAGGAACCAAGATCTTATGGTGACACAAGTTGTGTGCCAGTTTGGTAAAAATCAAATCATAAATAAAGCTGCTATTGTGCAGACAAGGTCAAAATAGCTGATTTTGGCCCTTTCAGGGGCCATAACTCTGGAACCCATAATGGGATCTGGCCAGTTCAAGAAAGGAACCAAGATCTTATGGTGATACAAGTTGTGTGCAAGTTTGGTTAAAATAAAATCATAAATGAAACCACTATCGTGCAGACAAGAAATTGTTGACGGACGGACACACAGACTGACGACGGACGACGGACGAAGGGTGATCACAAAAGCTCACCTTGTCACTATGTGACAGGTGAGCTAGAAAACATAATATAAATGAAGTGGCTGAGTATTCCCATTCTATCCGTAAATACTGATCCCTACTGGGTTGAGAGTACGAAGCTCGTGGATCCCAGAGTATTACCTGTTACATCTTATATTTTTGTGTTATTTGCTGTCTCTGGGTCATTCTGCATGATTTTGATTAGATATACTTATGCTGCACGTTTAGTGTGTAGTCTTTAATGACTTGAGACTTTGCATATATACTTAGGATCTATGTTGCTTCTTTTTAAAGCTGTACACATATATTGGATATGTCTAAGGTTATCCTCATCTTTTGAGTTGTTTTGCTTTCACTCTCTGTCCTGGGGCGCTGTATTGTTAGTGCCCGCAGTAACTGTCGTGCTGGCGTAGCTAGGGGCAAGTGTATGGTTGCATAGATAGTTGCCGATGCAGGAGTTACTCCAGAGGTGGGATTCGTAGTTGGAGTTGCTGCGGAGCAAGTCTCATGACCAAGTAGGGTTATTTAGAAATTTTGGCGGGGTGTGACCCAGGGGAATGCCCCCTTGTTGATTAGAATTTTCCCCAAGGGTTTTGTTCGCATTTGTGAACTTATCAGAGGATTTGACCGAATGATAGGCAAGTTTGGTTTGCATTATGTGCGTGTGACGCTGCATTTGTTAATTATTTTTGGGCCTTTTGGTGCGGTCCCGGGACCCGGGTATGAGGCTTTTGGCTTTTACTGGCTTTCTGGGTATTTGGTGCGGTTTCTATTTTAGGATGTGTAGGCGGTATTGATCTATTTTTAGGTGGTCCCGGGTTTTTGATTATTTTTGTTTTCAGTCGGTGCCGTGGTGCAGTGATTTTTTTAGTGGTGCCGGCATGGTGGGTTTTAAAATCATTTTTAGATTTTTAATCGGTGCCGGTGGTGCATTAATGATCTTTATTGGTGGAGCCGGTTTAGGGCCGTTTAGTTGGTCGTGGGCAAATTTGTAAAGGTTGGGGAAAAACGTGGTTTTTATGAAAAACAGGACATTTTTTGGGTTTAGCTTAATTTTTATTTTCATTTATTTTGGGGCAAGATGGATGCATGTGGGTTTACTGAAAGGCTGATGTACGCTTTCCACGTTTTTTCTGGCGTGGCGATTGTTTTGTAAACAGTATATTTTGTTTGTTAGTCGTCTTTACTGTATAAATAATGTTAGTATTTAATTTTTCCCCCTTGTTTTTTATGGGAGTTGGGTTAGTTTTAAAATGTTTCCCAGTGGTATTGTTTTCAGTGATTGGTTGTATGTCCCAGGGGGTCTTTTTGATAGCAGATTTATTCCCAAAAATTGCGTTTATGAATTTTTGTCCGATCTTTTTTCCTGGTAGAATGTGAATGCTTTTCGACATTTGAAAAACAAGTGTAGTATCTTGTGTCGGAAAAGTTTCAGTGTTGTTTATTTGTAAAAATTTTGTAGTAGTGCTTTGCGCCTCTGTTGTAGGATTGTTTGGCATTGACTTTCCCATGACGTTGCGTTCTTGAGTCGTTCAATCATATGTATAGTTTGGATGTTTTCTAGATGCTTTTATGGCGTTATTATTTGCTGTTTTGTGGTAGTTATATCTCCGTATAACTGAATAAGCAAAAAGTGCGTGTTTTTGCACCTGAAAGATAAGTGGTTGTTACAAATGCTTACTTTGTACTACATATTTACGGGTACAGGGGAATGAAAGAAAAAACATAATATAAATGAGTGGCTGAGTATTCCCATTCTATCCGTAAATATTGACCCTACTGGGTTGACAGTACGAAGCTCGTGGATCCCAGAGTATTCCCTATTACATCTTATATTTTTGTGTTATCTGCTGTCTCTGGGTCATTCTGCATGATTTTGATTAGATATACTTATGCTGCACGTTTAGTGTGTAGTCTTTAATGACTTGAGACTTTACATATATACTTAGGATCTATGTTGCTTCTTTTTAAAGCTGTATACATATATTGGATATGTCTAAGGTTATCCTCATCTTTTGAGTTGTTTTGCTTTCACTCTCTGTTCTGGGGCGCTGTATTGTTAGTGCCCGCGGTAACTGTCGTGCTGGCGTAGCTAGGGGCAAGTGTATGGTTGCATAGATAGCTGCCGATGCAGGAGTTACTCCCAGAGGTGGGATTCGTAGTTGGAGTTGCTGCGGAGCAGGTCTCCATGACGCAAGTAGGGTTACTTTTAGTATATTGTGGCTGGGTGTGAGCCATGGAGGACAGCTCCCTTGTTGATTAGATATCTTCCCTGACCGGTTTCGTTCAGCAGTTGTGAACTTCATCAGAGGACTTGACCGTAATGACTAGGCAAGTTTGGTTTGCATATGTGCAGTTGTGACGCTGCATTCTGCTTATATACTCTCTGGTGCCGGTGCCGGAGCCGGTATGAGGCCGGTTTGGCTTTTACATGGCTTTCTGGGATACTCCTGGTGCCGGTTTCTATTTTTAGCGATGCTGTAGTGCCGGTATTGATCTATTTTTAGGTGGTGCCGGGTTTGATCTATTTTTAGATTTTCAGATCGGTGCCGCTGGTGCAGTGATCTATTTTTAGTGGTGCCGGCATGGTGCCGGTTATAATCTATTTTTAGATTTTTAGATCGGTGCCGGTGGTGCCATTAATGATCTGTTATTGGTGGAGCCGGTATGGCGCCGTTTATGTTGGATCGTGGGCAAATTTGATCAAGAGTATGGGGAAAAACGTAGAGTATTTTATGCAAACAGGACACTTATCTTGGGTTTAGCTTAATTTTTATTTTGCAGTTATTTTCAGGGCAAGATGGATGCATAGTGGCGGTACTGCAGGCTGATGTACAGCTTCTCCACGTGTCTCTCTGGCGTGGGACTTGTGTGTAAATCAGTTATATTTTGTTACTGTTCAGTCCGTCTTCTACATGTATATACATGATATAGTATAGTATTTAATGTTTCCCCCCTTGATTTTTATGAGGAGTTGGTCTAGTAGTTAGAATGCATTCCCAGTGGTATTGTTTTCAGTGATTGGTTGTATGTACCAGGGGCGTCCTTTTTGATAGCAGATATATTGCCAGAATTGCAGCTTTATGAATGTTTGTCCAGATCTTCTTTCCTGGTAGAATGCTGAATGCATTTTCGACATTTGTAACAAGTGTATGTATCTTGTGTCTGTTGAAAGATTCAGTTTTTTGTATTATTTGTAACAAATTTCTGTAGTAGTGCATTGCGCCTCTGTTGTAGGAGTTGTTATGGCATTGACGTCCCATGACGTTGCGTTCTTGACGTCGTTCAATCATATGTATAGTATGGATGTTTCTTAGATGCTTTTATGGCGTTATTAATTTGCTGTTTTTTGGTTAGTTATATCTCCGTATACTGAATAAGCTAAAAAGTGCGTGTTTTTGCACCTGAAAGATAAGTGGTTCGTTACCAATGCTTACTTTGTACTTACATATTTACGGGTAGCATGGGAATGAAAGAAAAAACATAATATAAATGAAGTGGCTGAGTATTCCCATTCTATCCGTAAATATTGACCCCTACTGGGGGTTTACAGTACGAAGCTGTGGATCCCAGAGTATTTCCTATTACATCTTATATTTTTGTGTTATCTGCTGTCTCTGGGTCATTCTGCATGATTTTGATTAGATATACTTATGCTGCACGTTTAGTGTGTAGTCTTTAATGACTTGAGACTTTACATATATACTTAGGATCTATGTTGCTTCTTTTTAAAGCTGTATACATATATTGGATATGTCTAAGGTTATCCTCATCTTTTGAGTTGTTTTGCTTTCACTCTCTGTTCTGGGGCGCTGTATTGTTAGTGCCCGCGGTAACTGTCGTGCTGGCATAGCTAGGGGCAAGTGTATGGTTGCATAGATAGCTGCCGATGCAGGAGTTACTCCAGAGGTGGGATTCGTAGTTGGAGTTGCTGCGGAGCAGGTCTCCATGACGCAAGTAGGGTTACTTCTAGTATATTGTGGCTGGGGTGAGCCATGGAGGACATGCTCCCTTGTTGATTAGATATCTTCCCTGACCGGTTTCGTCAGCAGTGTGAACTTCATCAGAGGACTTGACCGTAATGACTAGGCAAGTTTGGTTTGCATTTTGTGCAGTGTGACGCTGCATTCTGCTTATATACTCTCTGGTGCGGTGCCGGAGCCGGTATGAGGCCGGTTTGGCTTTTACATGGCTTTCTGGGATACTCCTGGTGCCGGTTTCTATTTTTAGCGATGCTGTAGTGCCGGTATTGATCTGTTTTTAGGTGGTGCCGGTATGGTGCCGGGTTTGATCTATTTTTAGATTTTCAGATCGGTGCCGCTGGTGCAGTGATCTATTTTTAGTGGTGCCGGCATGGTGCCGGTTATAATCTATTTTTAGATTTTTAGATCGGTGCCGGTGGTGCCATTAATGATCTGTTATTGGTGGAGCCGGTATGGCGCCGTTTATGTTGGATCGTGGGCAAATTTGATCAAGAGTATGGGGAAAAACGTAGAGTATTTTATGCAAACAGGACACTTATCTTGGGTTTAGCTTAATTTTTATTTTGCAGTTATTTTCAGGGCAAGATGGATGCATAGTGCGGTACTGCAAGGCTGATGTACAGCTTCTCCACGTGTCTCTCTGGCGTGGCGACTTGTGTGTAAATCAGTTATATTTTGTTACTGTTCAGTCCGTCTTCTACATGTATATACATGATATAGTATAGTATTTAATGTTTCCCCCCTTGATTTTTATGAGGAGTTGGTCTAGTAGTTAGAATGCATTCCCAGTGGTATTGTTTTCAGTGATTGGTTGTATGTACCAGGGGCGTCCTTTTTGATAGCAGATATATTGCCAGAATTGCAGCTTTATGAATGTTTGTCCAGATCTTCTTTCCTGGTAGAATGCTGAATGCATTTTCGACATTTGTAACAAGTGTATTGTATCTTGTGTCTGTTGAAAGATTCAGTGTTTGTATTATTTGTAACAAATTTCTGTAGTAGTGCATTGCGCCTCTGTTGTAGGAGTTGTTATGGCATTGACGTCCCATGACGTTGCGTTCTTGACGTCGTTCAATCATATGTATAGTATGGATGTTTTCTAGACGCTTTTATGGCGTTATTAATTTGCTGTTTTGTGGTTAGTTATATCTCCGTATAACTGAATAAGCTAAAAAGTGCGTGTTTTTGCACCTGAAAGATAAGTGGTTCGTTACCAATGCTTACTTTGTACTTACATATTTACGGGTAGCATGGGAATGAAAGAAAAAACATAATATAAATGAAGTGGCTGAGTATTCCCATTCTATCCGTAAATATTGACCCCTACTGGGTTGACAGTACGAAGCTCGTGGATCCCAGAGTATTACCTATTACATCTTATATTTTTGTGTTATCTGCTGTCTCTGGGTCATTCTGCATGATTTTGATTAGATATACTTATGCTGCACGTTTAGTGTGTAGTCTTTAATGACTTGAGACTTTACATATATACTTAGGATCTATGTTGCTTCTTTTTAAAGCTGTATACATATATTGGATATGTCTAAGGTTATCCTCATCTTTTGAGTTGTTTTGCTTTCACTCTCTGTTCTGGGGCGCTGTATTGTTAGTGCCCGCGGTAACTGTCGTGCTGGCATAGCTAGGGGCAAGTGTATGGTTGCATAGATAGCTGCCGATGCAGGAGTTACTCCCAGAGGTGGGATTCGTAGTTGGAGTTGCTGCGGAGCAGGTCTCCATGACGCAAGTAGGGTTACTTCTAGTATATTGTGGCTGGGTGTGAGCCATGGAGGACATGCTCCCTTGTTGATTAGATATCTTCCCTGACCGGTTTCGTTCAGCAGTTGTGAACTTCATCAGAGGACTTGACCGTAATGACTAGGCAAGTTTGGTTTGCATTATGTGCAGTGTGACGCTGCATTCTGCTTATATACTCTCTGGTGCCGGTGCCGGAGCCGGTATGAGGCCGGTTTGGCTTTTACATGGCTTTCTGGGATACTCCTGGTGCCGGTTTCTATTTTTAGCGATGCTGTAGTGCCGGTATTGATCTGTTTTTAGGTGGTGCCGGTATGGTGCCGGGTTTGATCTATTTTTAGATTTTCAGATCGGTGCCGCTGGTGCAGTGATCTATTTTTAGTGGTGCCGGCATGGTGCCGGTTATAATCTATTTTTAGATTTTTAGATCGGTGCCGGTGGTGCCATTAATGATCTGTTATTGGTGGAGCCGGTATGGCGCCGTTTATGTTGGATCGTGGGCAAATTTGATCAAGAGTATGGGGAAAAACGTAGAATTTGTAAAATGCGAAGTTGAGTTATTGACCTTTTGCACTGCATGTCGTATCATGACAGTGAACAAGTGTGTGAAGTTTCAAAACTCCTAAGTTGAAAAAGGGGCATAATTTTGTAAAATGCGAAGTTGAGTTAAGTTTCAATCCATTCCCATAAGTGGGTACTGAGATACCAGCTTACATATAAGAATTTAACCAAAAACTCCTAAGTTGAAAAAGGGGCATAATTTTGCTAAATACAAAGCTGAGTTATTGACCTTTAGCACTGCATGTCATATCATGACAGTGAACAAGTGTGTGGAGTTTCAATCCTTTCCCATCAGTGGATACTGAGATACCATCTTACATACAAAAACTTAACCAAAAATTTCTATGCTGAAAAAGGGGCATAATTTTGTAAAAAAGCAAAATAGAGTTATGGGACCTACTTTATGCATGTCAGGTCATGACAGTGAACAAGTGTGTGAAGTTTCAATCCATTCCCACAAGTGGTTACTGAGATACCAGCTTACATACAAAACCTTAACCAAAAATTTCTAAGTCAAAAAAGGGGCATAATTTTGTAAAAAAGCAAAGAGTTATGGAACCTGTGCAATGTAAGTCAGTTTATCACAGTGAATAAGTGTGTGAAGTTTCAATTCATTCCCACAAGTGGTTGCTGAGATACCAGCTTACATACAAAAACTTAACCAAATCGGGACGCGGACGCCGACGCATGGGCGAGTCCAATAGCTCTACTATTCTATGAATAGTCAAGCTAAAAATTAAACAAAAGGTCAAAATGCTCGTTTTTATGAACAACTTGGACTATTTCCTAATAACTGATAAATCTGGTCTTCTCTATAAAACATTAGAAAATTCAAATATGTATAGATAAGAGCAAATCTATTTCTTACATACCAGACGGGGATTTCCGGTATCTTTACCGGTGCTAGAAAAATCCATCTTACACCCCGGGGTGTAAGATGACTCTCGTGCTCTAAATGACGTATTACGAACTACATATATGTAGAATATTTATGTACTAATATATATTTTATTTAAAAAACGGAATAAAAATTCAATACCTTGACAATTCCTATTGGTTCCTGATAGTATATTTCTCGATTCAAATCACGTTATTTTATCAAAAATTCATAACGTTACGCTGCAACTGATAAAACAAAACCGGAACTAAACATTGTTATTTGTTTTGAAACGTCACGACGTCTTTCCTGTTTACGGACGTTGGTTTCCCGCGCTTTGTTTAAATACACTGCCATATGAAATAGTTCTAAAAAGAAAGCCGTTCAAATGATTTTATTTTTATTATTATTTCTTGAAATCGGTATGCAAGAAAAAGATTCTGTCACTGGTTATAGGTGCAGATGGAAATATCCGGCTCTCGGGTAACTGTTTAGGCGGTAACTCGGCAAGAAGCCTCGTTACCGCCTAAACAGTTACCCTCGAGGCCGGATATTCCAATCTGAACCTACAACCAGTGAAAGAATCTTATAATCCACTCAAGTGAAGGCATCATAACTTTGAGAAAAGTTGGAATACCACAGCAGATTGGAGGTAAACCATTCCTTACAGATTAGCAAATAACTTACTTATCAAACAGCAGATCACTGGAATCATCTGTAGAGATATCCTGCCCTATTCCTGAGTCTCCATATGGGCTGCCACTGAAAAAGTTTAAACATATGCACATTACTATTTTGAAAGACAAACATATATAAGGCCTTTTTGCCCTTTACCTACTGACCCAAGATTTTAGCCCCAACTCTAAATACTTGAAATGCTTTCTAAGAAAAATAAATATTTATCTTGATGTGAACATGTCCAAATACTATGCTAAATCTTAAGATAGTGACCACCTAAGGACCTGACCATTCGCTCCAGTAATAACTGGAGATATCACTCATACCCCAAAAACATTCTTAGACAAGAGGCCCAAAAATGAGCCTAAGTCACTCACCTAATCATCAGACTTTGCTTCTGAAGATCCATTCAGCAGTTCCTGAGAAAAAAATCTTCTTAAAGGTATTTCTATTTTTAGCTCTAGTGGCTGCTAAAGGGGCCCCATTTCAACAAATTTGGAAGAGGACCTTATAATGATGCTACTACCCCCAAAATGAGGCCAAGTGCCTCCAAACAAACTTGGGAAAGAACCTTAAAATGATACCACAGACCAAGTTTGATGTTTAAAGGTATTTCTAATTTTAGCTCTAGCAGCCATTAAAAAGGGGGCAAGTGCTCCCATTTGGATGAAACTGGGAGAGGACCTTTTAATGATCTTAGTTAAGACCAAGTTTGGTGAAGATCCATCACATGGTTCCTGAGAAGAAGTCTTCAAAAGATATTTCTATTTTTAGCTCTAATGGCCGCTAAAAGGGGCAAAGTGCCCCCATTTGAACAAATTTGGGAGAGGAACTTAAAATGATGCTACAGACCAAGTTTGATGAAGATCCATCAAGTGGTTTATGAGAAGTTGTTTAAAGATATTTCCAATTTTAGCTCTAGTGGCCCCTAAAAGGGGACAAGTGCCCCCATTTGAATAAATTTGGGAGAGAACCTTATAATGATGCTACAGAAGTTTGATGAAGATCCATCAAGCAGTTCATGAGAAGAAGTTCTTTAAAGGTTTATCTATTTTAAGCTCCAGCAGCCCTTCAAGGGGCCAAAGTGAACCATTTGAAACAAACTTGATAGAGGTCCATGCCAGGATGCTACTGACCAAGTTTGGTGTAATTCTGACCAGTAGTTTTAGAGAATATGTTAAAGTAACAAGAGGGCCATGATGGCCCTATATCACTCATCTGAGTTTAGATGCTTACTTGAACAGTTAAAAGCCTCTACTAAACAAGAGGGCCATCATCGCTCACCTGTTATCATTGCACTTAAGGACAAGTCTTCAAGGTCAAAAGATCATAATAAAAATCAATCAAAAGAATTATGAGGAAATATAGTTGAAATTTTCTGAAAGTTAAACTTTAAAAACAAGATTTGAAAACTTTTTGTAGAGGTCCACTAGGCAATGCTACATGTCAAATATCTAAGCTCTAGGCCTTCTGGTTTATTTTTAGAAAATTTTGAAGATTTTTCTCTGTACAATCAAGTAACCCCATGGGGCGGGGTCATGATTTGAATAAATTTAGTAAAAGTCTACTAGGCAATGCTACATGTCAAATATCTAAGATCTAGGCCTTCTGGTTTATTTTTAGAAATTTTTTAAAGATTTTCCTATGTAAAATCAAGTGACCCCTAGGGCGGAGTCAATTTTGACCCCGGGGGATATGATTTGAACAAATTTTGTAGAGGTCCACTAGGCAATGCTACATGTCAAATATCTAAGCTCTAGGCCTTCTGGGTTTTTTTTTTAAGAAAATTTTGAAGATTTTTGTATGTACAATCAAGTAACCCCACGGGGCGGAGCCAATTTGACCCCAGGGGTCATGATTTGAACAAATTTTGTAGAAGTCTACTAGGCAATGCTACACATCAAATATCTAAGCTCTAGGCCTTCTGGTTTATTTTTAGAAAATTTTTGAAGATTTTCCTATGTAAAATCAAGTGACCCTTAGGACGGGGTCAATTTTGACCCTGGGGTCATAATTTGAACAACTTTACTAGAGTTCCATTAGGCAATGCTACATGTCAAATATCTAAGCTCTAGGGCTTCTGCTTTTTGAGAAGAAGATTTTTTAATATTTTCCTATGTAAAATCAAGTGACCCCTGGGGCGGGGTCATTCTGACCCCGGGGGTCATGATTTGAAAAATTTTTGTAGAGGTCCGCTATGCAATGCTACATGTGAAATACCTAAGCTCTAGGCCTTCTGGTTTATTTTTAGAATTTTTTTGAAGATTTTCCTATGTAAAATCAAGTGACCCCTGGGGCGGGGTCAATTTTGATCCCGGGGTCATGATATGAACAATTTTAGTAGAGGTCCACTAGGCAATGCTACATGTCAAATATCTAAGCTCTAGGGCTTCTGGTTTTTGAGAAGAAGATTTTTTTAAGTTTTTCCTTTTGGTTGCCATGGCAACCAGAGTTCTGCATGGAATTCAATTCTTTGAATAATTTTGAAAGGGGGCCACCCAAGGATCATTCCGGTGAAGTATGGTGTAATTCTGCCCAGTGGTTTTCAAGAAGAAGATTTTTTTACAAATTGTTGACGGACGACGCACGACGCACGACGGACATCAAGCGGTCACAATAGCTCACCTTGTCACTTTGTGACAGGTGAGCTAATAAAAAGGGGCCAAGCTAAACCATTTGAACAAACTTGATAAAGCTCTCCGCCATGGCCCGTCCCAAGCATGGATGAGAAAGGAGTAGGGTTGGGCGTACGGTTAGCAGCCCTACCCTGTAACAGGAGGGCCATGATGGCCCTATATCGCTCACCTGAGTAGAGTTGCTTGCCTGAACAAATTTCTTAGCTAAAGCTTTAAGATCTAGGCCTTCCGGTTTATTTTTAGAAAAGCTGACCTAAACACAAGAGGGCCAAGATGGCCCTAGGTCGCTCACCTAAGAAACACACCATAACAGTGTAAAACATGTTTGACCTAGTGATTCCATGGAAACAAATATTCTGACCAATTTTCATTAAGATTGGACCAAAAAATTGGTCTGTTGCGATAAAACAAGCATTTTCTTAGATATGACCTAGTTTTTGACCCTAGATGACCCATGTTCAAACTCGACCTAGATTTTATCAAGTCAATCATTCTGACCAAAATTCATGAAGATCAATTGAAAAATACAGCCTCTATCACATACACAAGTTTTTTCTTTGATTTGACCAAGTGACCTAGTTTTAGACCTCAGATGACCCATATTCAAATTCGACCTAGATTTCATTAAGGCAATCATCCTGACCAAATTTCATAAAAATCAATTGAAAAAAAACAGTCTCTATCGCATACACAAGATTTTTCTTTAATTTGACCTAGTGACCTAGTTTTTGACCTCCGATAACCCATATTCAAATTCGACCTAGATTTCATCAAGGCAATCACTCTGACCAAATTTCATGAAGATCAATTGAAAACTACATCCTCTATTGCATACACAATGTTTTTCTTCGATTTGACCTAGTGACCTAGTTTTTGACCCCAGATGACCCATTTTCGAACTCGGCCTAGATTTTATCAAGGTAATCATTCTGGCTAAATTTCATGAAGATCAGTTGAAAAATACAGCCTCTATCGCATACACAAGGTTTTTCCTTAATTTGACCTATTCACCTAGTTTTTGACCACAGATGACCCATTTTCGAACTCGGCCTAGACTTCATCAAGGTAATCATTCTGACCAAAATTCATGAAGATCAATTGAAAAATACCGCCTCTATCGCATACACAAGGTTTTTCTTTGATTTGACCTAGTTTTTGACCCGAGATGACCCATTTTCGAACTCGGCCTAGATTTCATCAAGGCAATCATTCTGACCAATATTCATGAAGATCAATTGAAAAATACAGCCTCTATCGCATACACAAGGTTTTTCTTTGATTTGACCTAGTGACTAGTTTTTACCGAATGACCCCTTTCGAACTCGGCCTAGATTTTACAAGGGGGTTATTTCCCCTTC